>NC_055973.1:8790611-8850611 GCF_018492685.1 Alosa sapidissima | reverse complement strand
CTATCTATCTAGAAGCAATTAACCATGGTGAGTGGATTTCTCTTTACTACCTTCATTTCAACACCTGTCCTTTATTGGCAACCTGACAGAGACCTGCCTCACCTGCTTTCAAACCCAGACATAACACATTTTTAAACACAGTCCAAGCCCTCTCCTCCACCTCCCACACCTGTGCCCCGCCACCATTTAGTCCCAAATAATCTATCATTACAGCAATTCTGCAGGATATTGGGTCTTTCGCTTTCTCTCCCTCCTCTCTCAGTTTAATTAGCTGGAAGTGCCTTCTGAGTAATCTGCGTCAAGGTAACCATTTCACCCCAAATTCAGCAGCAAGTCCATTCAAAGGCTCGCGCGTCGCTTGTGTTTAAGATTCCAGCCCCAGACATGTCTAATATACTGGATGCCTTCTCATTGATTGTGGGGGGTTGCAGGCTGCTGCTTGGTGTGTGTGTGTGTGTGTGTGGGGGGGGGGCATTTTGACTTAAGGTAGGCGAAAACTGCACGGGGGACATGCAGCTGCTCCAATCAGCTTGATTGTGATCCAGCGGCATTCGGCGGCTCTTTGCAATGTTTCCGTCAATAGCAATAGGGTTTAATCAAGCTGCCTGGGACGTAATCATTACTTTTAAAAATTCAGCCTATGGAATCAATAATTCTGCTACAGTCTAAATGACAATATGCTTAAACATAGCACACGGCTGGCCCAAAGGGTAGGTTGGGTTTCGTGTTATAGGCTCAGTGAGTGACAGTTTCAGCCATTAGTGGTCTTTCATTATGGCAGGACACAGGTGGGGGTATTGCACTTACATACAAATCAGGGTGGCTACCGGTCTGTTGAGTGAAATGGGGCTCCATATTCAAGTGCACATCTTCATTTACCTTTTCCCTTTCTTTTCATATTTTTTTTCCTTCTTTTCTGAAGCTGCCTTTCTCTTTTCCACCTCTTTCCTTTTTCCTTTGGCTGTTGGTCGAGCAATGTTATTTCAGTCACATCCCATATTTCGGAAAACATTTGAGAAATTAAGTGTGTGTCTGTCTGTGTGTGTATCTGTCTGTGTGTGTGTGTGTCTATGTGTGTGTGTGTCTGTCTTTGTGTGTGTGTGTGTGTGTGTGTGTGTGTGTGTGTGTGTGTGGTGCGGTGAAGGAAAATGTAGATCTGACCCTGTAAAGCATGAGCACACAGACAGAACATTAAAATGGAGAGTGCGGCTCGTCGTCCTCTGGCATTGGCGGGGACCTAATATTTGTTTTCTCTACCCTGAAGTGGACTCCTTTACAACAGACATATTTACAATAATCTCTGGAAGCGTGCCCTGCATTCCAAGTCAGGCCCTGTGGAGGAAACCAGGGCTCCCTTTTGAATCTTTAATTAAATGAACCCGGTCATTGATAAAGCTTTACGGCCACTCTACCATGGCCATGTTCACGATAGCAAATCATAGCATTCATTTGCATCACAATCCCTGCTGCCGTGCGCACAAGCACTGGGCCTGCTCCATTTTAAAGTGTGGCGAACGAACACTGGTTTAAATTCATGAAGGGCTTAGCTAAGCCACAGGCTACATAGGAAAGAGTGGCACGGTGTTTGCAAGGGCTGATGGGTAAGCTGGAACAGTCTTGGTAAGGCTGCTGAGCTGTGCAATGGCAGCAGAGTGGAGTGTGTTGAAGCTTGTACTGTAGGTTACTGAGCCGTTGTATTCAACAACTGCCTATAGTGGTTATGCGTTCAGTTAAAGTAATGGATGATAGGTAGTAGTCTAATATATGGTGCTTTGGGTTGTTTATGCTATTGTGTGGAGTCTCTCCTCCCTCTCTTTCTCTCTATACATTCATACACACACAAACGTGTGTGTGTGTGTTTACTTGTGCATCATTCTGTTATAATGAGAGCACTCTGAATGTAACATTGGAAAAGGCAGCATGTAAAAATATCTACACTGGAACCCGCACCGTACGCCGGCGTACCGGGTTCGATTCCCGCCCCGTGGTCCTTTCCGAATCCCACCCCGACTCTCTCTCCCACTCACTTCCTGTCATTCTATACTATCCTGTCAATTAAAGGCATAAAAGGCCAAAAAAATATACTTAAAAAAAAAAATATCTACACTGAAAGTCCCCTTTCTTCTAATCTGCAAATGTATGCTAAAAGGATGGGTTTCAAAGCATGCGCTTCTGGATGTGCCTTTTAGACATGCATGTAAACGTGTGTCCTCAAATTACTCCAATTGTGTCATAATTGAGCCATGCAAAATGGGTTTCATCTACTGGAAGACATAGTTTTTACCTTGCAAATCTTGCTCAGTACATGATTTGCTTTCTTTCCATTATTGCATTCATAATGGGTCTTCCATCTCCACTTTGTATAGTGAAGTGTACTGTAGTGTTCTATAAATGGGATACAAAATGATTATGAGTATGTGTCCTGTCCTATATGCAGCTGATTATTGTGCAATTATCGGTCCATCCATTTGGTTTTGAAAGTTCCTTGAGAGGCTGCTTCTAACTGGAAGGACTGATGCTGAATGGCCGGGTGTGTTTAGATGCGTACGCTTATCGAAGGCCTTGTGTGCCCACTGTGAGGACAGATCTATGGGATTTTGAGTGAGATGTTTGTTTACCTCAGTGGGATGTCATTGACTTTGAGAGCTGGCTTTGTTGTCCATTGGCTGTAGCATTCTGTTTAAGCCAGCCATGTCAACAAGCAACAGGTTGTGTTATTTAGTGTAGTGAAAGTCTGAAAGTGCTCTGTCTGGAATGCAGCATAGATTGTAGGACCATATAGCATTCATCTTTGGGATTCACAGTATTTTAAACAGTGAAGATTTATCATTTCTTTCTTGTATACATTCAGATGTACCTACTGTAATTATCTGATTACCTCACCAGAGGAAATATTACATTACACCACCAGTGACTTATTAAAAAAGGAAAATCTAATCACAGATCCCACGTCGTCTGAGCTCAGAGGAACGAGGCAAGCCACAGGTGAGATATCCAGCTGATTTGACAAGGCTGTGTAAATGAAGTTGGCTGCATGCTGAAGTGATCTGGAATATTAGCTTGTGAAGGTGTTGCACACTCATTAGGATTACAGACATAGTCAGTTGTGGTTTAAGCACAAGAATCCCCAAATGTGTTGCAGAGAGCAGCACATTGTCTACAAAATCCAAATTTTATGGAATTATTTGATACTTGTTCTTTCTCACATAGAAAAACTACTTAAAAATAGGTTGCAGGAAGGATTTCTATCTGTGTTTACAAGTTGAGAAACACTGTATATCACAGCATGCTTTTAAGTGTAAAGCATTTAAAGATAAAGAAATGACCAGTTTCAGGTTCGGTGGTACTATCCTGATCTGCATCCACATAAAGTGCGGTGCCCTTATAGAAAATGTTAAACATAGTGTGAAATTGTTTCTCCCTCATGGATCCCGTGGCCCCTTACTTAAAACCATTCAATGGAAATATTTTCGATGCATTTTTTATGTAGAAAATGCAATACACAGTGCAGTCCTTTTTTTTGTGGTGAACATTTTTGATTCAGACATCCCCAATTGTATGAGATGATCCTTCATGTGTAGGAAACCATTCTATCTGAAGAGAAGAAAGGTCACTGTCCCAGTCCTGTGAGGGGTGGGTTTTCATCCGCCAGCGAAACTGACAGAGCCCGGAACCTGACCTGGAAGTGACACGATCGCTGGAAGGAGATTAATTAATCTGCTAAAATAAATTTTTACAACCTTTTTGCATGAAGGGCGTTCCCTCGCATCTCTCTGCCACATAAATCAGGCAATTTGGTGATTGGCCGTGCCAGGCCTAATGTTATTTCCCTGAAACAGATAATAACAATAATAATATGCACGTCATGCGGAGCTCATAAATATTGTGCTCAATCCCAGCAGAGAGGGTGCATATGCATAAAACAGCAGTTACGAGGACAATGCGGGTGTGCTCTCCCCGTATTGAGAGATGGGACATGGATATTGTGACCCATGTGTTGCCTTGCTATGAATATAAAAACAGGAGGCTGCATTAATGTGCTCCCTAATGACCCTAGAAAATGAAGGCCCATTAGGGTAATGACATCTGCAGCGGGGAACTTGATGTTTTCTTATTCTCTATGAGTGAACATGAGGCACAGACTTAATGAGTACACATGTATCGATATTAGACAAAATTATCGTTTCCTTTTCTTTTTTTTACCTCCCAACTCTGGTCTCCCTGAACTGATTGAAATAACTTTGTCTAAAGGCTTTTTTTCTTGCCAATTATAGCAACTGGGCCTAGAGGAGTAACTTTCATCTTCTCTGGATCCTTATTCCTTGTACCAGCAAACAAATACAAAGTCAAGCAGTGCATTCTCACCTTACGATAACCATGACAAATGGAGCCTATTCTCTGTGAAGTCTGTGCTCTAAAGGATATCTGCTGGATGACTCTTGAATTGCATCACCATTCCATTTATGACTAGGAGAGGAGGAACAGGATTGGATGTTGCTTCCCTGATTCAAGGACATGCAGCCATTACATTATGAGAATAAAAGGGAGGACATTGCTCTGGCTGCATATGCAGTGGCTTTTACAACCCAGCAATCCTTATGTGTTGTGAGGAAATCTCAAGACGAGACGAAGTCTCAGGCGAGAATACCACTGTGTTTCTAAATGCCTTCGGGTGTCTTGTCTGATTTCATGTGCAATATTTACCATGTTTATGTGGTACATTTTTAAAACATTCTGGTTAACATCTGTCTATGACATGGATGATGCTTTTCAACAGCTTGTGATCAAGAGAGGGCTTGTCAATAGATATTAGCTTATTGATTCAATGCCATCAACCACTGCTTCAGACTTTATAGTGTTAGATAGTGATAGAATGCAATCACAAACCTTGCCATTGATTCCATGGACACTGTTAATAAATGCTTTGAAATCCTCATGGCAGACAGAATATCCTAAAGAAATGACCACACATTTTGTAACATTTGTAACATTTATTTCAGTTATAAAATCGTTGTATACCTAGATTAGCAAACACCTGCCAAATTAGTAAATCAGTGCAGTCTACTTTCCGGTAAGAAACCTACCTTATCCAAGCAGTATTGACATCATCCATGTAAGAACAAATACGTTAAAAGAGTCTAATTCCGTTGGCATGTGATACTTGCGTTGCATCCCTTTAACATTCTAATTACCGTTTTTAATATCCACGTTGGATAAAGGAAGATAAATTACAGCTCTAGCACAATCTCACTGCGAACTCTGAGGCAATCTATTATAATATCAGCTTTTGTCCACATCGCGTCTAATTACATCTCCAAAACAGCCGCGGCATCAATCAATAATTTTAATTTCGGACGCCCACCCCTCCCCAACCACCACCTCGTCCTCTACCCTCTACCTTCATTTCATTGCTCGTTTCATGTTTGTTTTCGCAGGAGAAAAAAATAAAGCCAGAGAACGAAAAAAAAACACCCTGGTAATGTATGCAGATCATGCAGCAGTCTCCCAACAGAGCTTCCAGCGAATTCCTGCCCACCGCTAAGCGACTCCAGACGACGGGAACCTTGACATTGTTCTAATTAACATGCAGATATGCATCACCTCATTGGCAATTCAAATTGCTTTCTCAGTAATGTACCTCAAATTGTTCTACTTCAAACATCACATTTGATTTCCCAGAGCCCCCCTGGGCATCGCATGATGTCTCGCTTTATCCAGACGGAGAGACGTTTATTGAGCAATATGCTCTGAGTCAGCTCATGCTGGCTTTCCCTCCGAAGAAGAAGAGGATAAAAAAAACTGAACCCAGCACAAAAAAAACAGTCCTGGGACATGCTTTTGTCTCCGAGTAATGACGGCGGATGCTCTCTTTGGTGTTCCTCCTCCCTTCGTTTGCAGCCCCCATGCATACGCATACACACACACACACACACACACACACACACACACACACACACACACACACACACACACACACATGCATGCACAATAAGCGTGGGTGTTTTTGCCATCAGGGCGGTTACATCCGTTAGTCCAGTGTTAGCGCGTGGCAGTACCTCTCCTGAACACCCTACCCATGTGAGTGGCACGCTCTGCACGAGAGAGGGAGGCAGGGCGGACGCTGTCTACTTGTCTAGTCAGCGGGTTATTAATATGCGACGCATAACGGCAGCCTTGAGTGCCAGCCCTCTCCTCGTCATTAAGCAGGAAATACGGAGCCTGCGGAAGCACTGCTAGCTGGTGTTGCACCTTCTCCTGTCCCCCTTGCCCCTTGCGCTCACAGATACAAGCTTCCTGTCAAGAAGGTGGGGAGGGTGATCGGTGGTTGTGAGGCGAGGTGGAGGGGATGCCAGGTGTCAGTGTCTTTCAAGTTCAGCAGCATTCCCATGTTCATGATGTGCTGATGTGCTCCTGGGGTGCAAGTGACAAGGTAGGAGGTGCCCCTGCCAGTCGCGTGGGGCGGAAGTGGTGGCGGAGGCGGGAGTGGGGCAAGGCAGTGAGGGTTCACCAGGAGTCAACAAGTGGCATCATCGCTGATGCACAGTTATCCAGCACATTAATTTCCCCCGGCCTTGGCACAGCGCCAGCCTTGCCATCTGTTCATTCTTGTCGCACTGCATGCCCCCCCCCACCCCCTCTGTCTGTCTCACTCTCTCATCATAGCCCCTCAGAAATTAGCTTCACGTCTCGGCGCGTTGCGTGCCTGCCATTCACCGTGCGTGTTGGAGGCGGGCACAGCGCAAGTCGTATCTGAGTCTTCCACGTGCACTAATCCAGTTGCCAGATGTACGTCACCCATTCACCCAGGTCCAGGTGGCACAGTGCCTACTCCATTCTGGTTCCATGTAAACAAAACACCCCTGTGCACACCGGTACTGGTGATAAAAATCCACAAAGATCCTCATGATGACCATGTTTTTGTTTTCTTCTTCAGCTGCTTTCAACAATGACTGCTGCCCCGTGTCTTACTCAGTGTCCATCCGTTCACTGTAAGGGCAGTCGAGCTCCAGCTCTGGCATGGGAACTATTCTTCCTGTCCTCTTGCACCAGCTCTGTTTTCCCACCGGTGAGTTGGTACGGTACACCACAGCGCTTCCGTCACACACACAGGGCTTCTTCTACCCCTACCCCTGCTGCTGCTGCTGCTGCTGCTACTTCATGCTCTTGGTGTGCCTGTCTGCCTGCCTGCCTTCCTCTTCCTGCAGACTAGGAGAAACAGCAGGGAAATACTCTTGGATCACCCCCCCCCCCTGAAAGACTCCATAACCCTGCACACACACCCCACCCTGTTGTTTGAAGCTGAGGAAAAAAAAGTGAATAATCAATTAAGTATTGATTTCTTGTAGGATTTTGTAAATTTCAAAGGCGAGACAAAAAGGATAGCTTAAAGGAGTGAAGCGGCAGGGACTCGGGGTAAATTAGCCCCAACAAAACAGCGGTTGCAGAATAAACTAACGCCTCATCAAAAAAAAATCTAGCCCCCCCCCCCTTTCTTTCTCCCTCTCCTTCTAACGGAATTAATGCTTGTTGCTCGAAGACAATGACTGATTTAAATCGGGACAGCAGCCAAACGAGCTAAACCCAACCACGATGAACGGCAGCTAATTAAAAGGGCACTTACAACAGTGCTCATTTGAATGTGGCATATGCAAATGAGATCGCCGCTCTTCATGGATCAGAAGGCAAGGCGTTCAAGGCGGAATTAGTGGCCATTATGCATGCGAATGCGCTTTGTTGTTTTTTAAGCGCCACCAGAAGGAGCGGACAGAAGAGGAGGGGGAAAAAACCCGAAAAAGTCACTCAAAAATTAAGATCACAAGAGGAGCGCTCAATGGATTCCCCTGCGATTAGTGTTTTTTGTTGAGGGCGGGCACAGAGAGGGGGGCAAAAAAATCTTGATCAGCGTCAAACCTATTAGGATGATCTCTGCCTTCTGACGGGGGTCCTCCGCGAATGGTAATTACAGTCGCAGGAATACCTAACTGCCAAGTGCATGGAAACTGCAGCGAAAATGAGAGCCATTAATGATATTCGGCATGCAGAACATGTCATCTGCATGAAGACGGCGGGAAATTATAATGAAGCGTTCATTTCCCCGTCTTCCAGATAAAGCCGGATAGGGCTGGAGGGAGCCCGAGACTAAATGAGAAAAGTTCTCTCTGTCTTCGTCCTGCTACAAGAGATGAAGCAACTCCTCCGCTTTGAGTTGGGATTCCTATGTACAGTCTTCCAAAAAAAAAAACAAGGAAAAAAAATGCGAAAAGGAGAAAGAGAAAGGAGGGGGAAAAACGCACCCTCAAGGCGGTAATAGGCAATTAACAGGCGAATACGAAATTAGCCAGCGGAGTATTTTACATGTGTCTGAGGTCTTCTCCTTGGGCACGCGAGGTTCCTCTGTGTTTCATCCATCTGTTTGGCAGACGTGGAGCAGCCGCGAGAAGATGGAGCCCACAGCAACGCCAGGCAGGCAGGCAGGCAGGCGCCAGGCTCCTGCGCTCCCTCTCTGCCTCCCTCGCTCCCCCGAGCTCACTGGCTCTGTTAGCACGCCTGCTTTGCATATATGCACAGAGCCAGGCAGGCAGCCAGGCAGCCTGTGCTGTTCGCTGGGAATAAACAGCCGTATGTTAAACAAGAGGATTTACATGGCACCGTGTAATGATGGGGGACTGGCGCGGGGTGGGCGCTTGTTGGCAGAGAGAGGGGGCAGGTACGGCAGAGACAGCAAAGGGGTGTGTGTGTGTGTGTGTGCGTGTGTAGAGGGGTGGGGAGATGAGGTGTGGGGTGCTGGGATGTGAGGGAACACCTGCATTGAGGATCTTGAGGATCACGTAGAGGAACAATAATGCTGAGCCTCTGACAAGTTCATACCAACCCCCACCCTACCAGCCACCCCCACCAAGCCCCACTCCTCCCACCTCCCAGAAAATACCAGGGGGTGGGCGGGCATGTGTGCGTGGGTGTGTGTGTGTGTGTGTGTGTGTGTGTGTGTGTGTGTGTGTGTGGCATCGCCACCGGATCATATGACGGTGCGGAGGACTCCCTCTTGGCTCCTGCATTTGGAGGAGGTCCCCTCCCGTGGCACAGGCGGGCGGAGGAGGGGGCTGGCTGGCTGGCTGGTGGCATATGGGCTGGTAAAAGGCTGGCAGTCCCGTGGGAACTCCGCAGTCATTTACATCTGCCGTGGCGTCTGAGGCTGGCTGCTATTACTCACCGACCGGAGATAAACTACACCGCAATTAATGGACGATAATGACGTTTGGTACTTTGTAACGAGAGCGCTTTGTTTGCGTAATGTTTGCCGTGTCATTAACAGCCGGATCACCCCTCTAACAATTGACCTGTGCCCCCGTTGTTTGTATTGTGCAGTTATTTTGGCATCGCTTGGCGCAATTAAACCAGAGTCAACAGCTTCTTTGAATGGCTTTTTGAAATTACGCCGTTTGAATATACGATGACTGTAAACAACTGTATGTAATTGTGCTTGAATTTTATTTAAAAAAATAACCCTGATTTTATGCACCTTTATACAAGTCTACCTTCATGGCTGGAGTAGATCGCTGCAAAACTCTTTAGCAAGCATACTATGCAAAGTTCTAATCAGAGTGAATCCACTAAAAGCAAACATGAGATAATAGGTGAAATATTTTGTTCTGATGTTATAAACATGAAATAATACATTTTTATCAATATGTATGACACTTGCCACCTTTAAGAGAAAATGGGATAAATATTCCTCTTAGTGTTTAGACTATAGTATCTAACACGTCAGATGTATACATGTGTTGGACTTGTAAGTGGCCACCAAAGCACTGGAGCCTGGCATGCTCTCCTCCTTCATCCTTTCTCATTGATGTTGGGTGTCCTGTGTCTGTCTATGATGCAGTAACTGCAGTACGAGTTTGCGTGGTAGCTTTTGATTGTGGTCTAATTGATACAGCCTCAAGAGTTCGGCCTCTGGCACCATCAATGTGATTTAATTACATTAATTACAAAACAAAGGTTATTTAAAGGATACTCCTAAATATGAACGCAAGGGCAATTTACCGCAGACTCGTTAAAATACTATTACACATAACATCCTGAAATAAATTTCATTTTAGAGAAAAAAATTACATTGGAAAGCATAAATTAGCTCACAGTGGTCTAATGCAATATGTGTAACCTAATATCATTATAACCCTCCACCCCCACTCCCCAAATAGAGACCCCTGCAAACGGGGCTCTAAATGAAGGAGAATGAAAGTCATCAGCGATGTGACATTCCTGCTTTAATGGCCTGAGCGTCTGGGGTCCAATATGACAGCAGAAATGTAATGTTTCATAACTGACAGTCCCTGGGTCTCTGTTGCCTAGGGTTGCTCAGCTGAGCAATAAACTGTAATTTGATTGATGGAAAATTGAAGTTGTCCATCTAACATGCTGTTCCCCCTGTGTTACCTCAGGCCCTGTGGCCTCCTGTGTGCGTTAGACGACGTCTCACATTGGAGGAAATGACATTTGTTATTTTTTCCCCCACTGTTTTGCTTTGTTTTTCATATTCCTTTTGTCTTTTTTTACCACTCCCATAGTCTGTCCTTAAGAGATGAGGTCCAGTTGCCAAGGCTGAATAGGTTCATATTAGTAATGTAATTAAATTAAAGTCATAAAGTAAAGCAGGGATAGGAGCACGGCGAAGGTGATGAATGACATAGAAGCAGTGTTTCTTTATCTGCACGGCCAGCCTCTCTGTCTGCATGGAGCAGCTTCAGCTAGATTAGAGGTCTGCCTTCGTCAACATCAGCAGCAAGAGAGGCTGCAATGCAGTGTGATAAATACATTGCTGATTCTCATGGAAATCATCGCGGGTCTCATCAAATTAATCTGGCCAATAAGAACGCTCTGGGAGAACAGAATGGAATGAGAAAGAAGGCTGTGGTTGTGAAGACCCTGATTTTTTTTCATCTGAAGATGCATTTTTCTCTTTGTCAAGGAGGTGGCTTTTAGGGAAATAATACCTTTTTGTCACACTTTTAAAAGGGTGCAGGCATTTCTGCAGTGTGAGACTCATGCCTGAAAACTAATTGTTTTTGACCTAAAGCAGGCTTGACAAAAATCCATGAAACCATTTTTTTTATGGACAGATTCAATGTTTTATTTATGACAAAGCCTTTTGTCAAAATGTCTTGTCTTGGCATATTACATTTTGGAGACTTTCTTACTTTTATGTTTGAAATGTGGTCTTCAGGAAGGTCAACTTTAATCATTTGTATGAATGAACTTTTGCTGCACTTTCCCCAGTAAAAAGTTCAGTTGCGATTGCCATTAAACTTGCTCATGTGGCTTTTTGTTTGGCTGTTGTGCGACTCAGCTTTTGTGCAGTTGTAGATGGTGGCAGTCCTTTGAAGAACCAAATTGCGACATCTCTGAATGTTATGATGTCATGAAACGAGAAGGGGCCTTTTATTCTCCAGTGATTTTATGATCTCCGCGCATGAAACCCAATATGCACATTTGTATTGGAAGAATACAGTTTTACAACAGCTATCTGATAGATGTCTGCAAGATGATTCTCCACCTCTTTGTTCTGGTTACCAAGCAGAGGCTGTTTATTAGATTAAAAATCAGTCACTCTGACATAAAACAGGAAAAGTGCAAAATTGCAAAGAAACTATGCCGCTCCAACTGGCAGAGGCTTTGTTCTAGGCTTTTATTACAAAATGGGGCCAAATAGCTGGGGAAGGCCGCGGGAATACAGTCCTATGATTTAAACCAGCAGTATGTCCTCTTTATGACCAGGGACCTCAAATATGTCTTACATGGAATGGGCCTCCAGTCATTTTATTGTGGAATTAAAATAAGAGCAGCATTTAATTGGAGAAAAATGAATCAGACTGACTTACATACAGGCAGAGTGCAAAGGCAGCCTGTATGAAGAGGTATGTGGGAATACTGCACTGAAGAGGAAACAGACAGTGTTGGGGGAAGTTGAAACCTGACTGGACGCCATGTTGCTGCTGTCATCTTCTAAATTAGATCCCCCCCCCCAAAAAAAAGTGGAATGGTACCTATAGGCGGGCGTACCTCTGAAGATATTTATGTGAGGTTGTGTTTGTAGTTATGTTTGGATTTGTCTCCCATTTCTTTCTTTCTCACAGCAGTGAATCATTGACTGAAGTATTTCTAGACAAACATGTTGGAAAACAGTTACAAATAGCCAACACTGTGGCTGCAGTCAAGGGTGCACAGTGTCCAGCCAGAGAGTAGGAGAGAGGGAAGGGGAATTCCTTGCTAGGAGGGGTTGCTCCTTTTTGACGAAAAAGAAAGTTTGGAACCTTGGATCTTAAATATAGTATGATTCTTGACAAGCAGAAAATACATTGCTATTTGCTAAATCACACCATCGTAACTTGCTTTCCTGCTGCTGTGCCAAACATATTGATACGATTAAGACAATAGAACTACAGTGAATATAAATAAATTATAAATAAAAGGGATGCTCTTCTCATGGTGTCATGATAATGTGTGATTTCATGATTCATACATTACATAAGTGTCTCTTACTTTCATGTTTTCCATAAAATCTATACTGTTAAATGTATTCAATTTGACATATTGTGCCTCTTTGTAAATAATTAAGTGAGTTGTTTTTAACTGTTCAAACATATTTTCTAGGTGACTAATGTAGTGCCTAGGAATGTGATATAGAAATTGTAGGCCTACATAGGTGCCTCTCCAATGATATGTTTCCAGAAATGGATTGTGATTGTTGGAGCAGATTCATAAAAATAGTGTTTTTTACTCACTAGTGTTTTGGTTCTATGCATGGGGCCTGAATCCCTGATGTAAATGATGTAGGCCTCCATACTGATATGGTGTGAATAATTCTGACTGTCATGACCATAGCAGTGAGTCTGAGGGAAGCCACCCACTGATTATTGTATGGATGGATATGGCTTCTGCCAAGAGAATCAACCTGATACTGCAGTCTTATGCAACTGAATGCACTAGAGTATTTGAGGTCAGAATCATCAATCAATACAGAAGAAAGTAAAAAAAAGCCTTTTGTGGCATTTGTTTTAGAAACATCTATTGTTTTACAACTTGGCTGGGGCATTTTCTTGAAGTGTCATCAAAAGTATCAATATATGTTTTTGTTTTTATATCTGTTTCATACTGTGGATAGAAAGGTAAGAAATAATTCCATGTATTGCTAACACCACCAAACAGGAGACTTTTATGAACTCATAAGTGGCTTTAGTGGTGGTGGCGAAAAACATGTAGTTGCAAAAGTAATGGATAACAGTTAAAACAGAATAGTAATGAGGACTTCAAACATGGAAAATGAAAATGGAAGTATTTAATTTCTGTCCTCAGGAACAAATTAAATTTACAGATAACACCTGTATCATTTGTGAGGTTAAAACACATGCATATAGTCATCAGTTCCCTGAAGTGATGCTCTAATGATGCACACAGGCATTAGCTGTGGCCAGAACTGCTAATTGGCTGTAGAAAACACCGTTCGGATCTGCATCCCACCATCTTTTGATGATGTATTTAGTGCAGGTATGCTAGTGATGGGAGTCTCGCTGTGGCCTCTCTTTCTCTCCCTCCCTCCATCAATCTCTTTCTTTTTTCTCTTTCTCTCTGTATTTTTATTCTGTTGGACTCTGTCTTTGTGGCTGCTTCAGAGCCGTCCTCTGAAGGAGGTTGAGCAGAGTCTTTATTTCTGTTTGATCTGGAGAGATTTTACAATGGAAAGCTCAGGTTCATATTTCTTATGGGGGGGGGAGGCGTCGGTTCTGCAAAACTACAGGCGTAATCTGGTACACAAAGCCAATGCCATTATAGATGTGGCACATTATTCTAAAGTGGCAAGTGATGCAGCTCGTAGATGGAAGATAAGGTGGGGAAGGAAATACCGAACGCGCTGGAGTGAGCACTAGAATTTGTCACGGGCAGATAAACTGTGCCGCGGTTGATCCAGCGGATGTGGCAGCGCTGCTCCTGTTGTTGTTTTTTTCTAGCAAAAATCCCCCCCCCCCCTCATCTCCTCCACCCCCACCCCCTTTCAGGTTTATCTGACGCACAATGAATACAGCAATTTTCATCTAAACAGACTAAAACACAGTGGAATAGGGCCGCGCAGGCGGCGCCTGACCTTGAAGGAGACGTCTGCTCAATGAGAGCCCTACCTGTTCGGTAACCACAAGTCTCTGTCAGATGAGTGGGCCGTGGGGTGGCGTTAAGAAAGCGTCTGAGATGTAGGAGTAAAGTACACGTCAATAAATGAGCCACGGATAAAAAAACGGCCAATCAATGCTAGGTGGACAGGCCAACGCTCACCCATCTGCCCGCCAGCCCGCCCTCTGTTTCTATTGCGGTTCTCCAAACTCTCACGCTTTTGCTCGATTCTTTCATCCGACACACAGAGGACGTGTTTGTTGGATGCTTTGAATATGCTGTGCCCACGTGTTGCCCATGTTGTAGACGCGTTGCCGCGGTGAGGTGGCGCTTGGTTGTGGATGCCACGGGTTACAAACAGGTTTTTGTGCCGTGCTTGTAATACGAGTGGTCAGCGTTGCAGGCCTACTGAACACGTGTTTTTCCCACATCCTACGTGGTGGACCCTGCTGATGTGGGCCAAGTCTAAACCAGAGGTGTGTTGTTCAAATTCAGCAAACGTTGAGGCATACTGGATTTCTTTGAACTTTCCAATTTGAACATTTCGGAGTGAACATTCCAAATGGTCAGCCTTCATGTACATTCGCTCAGAACTACCTTCTGTTCACACACTTCTTGCGACTATTGGTAAATGTGGGCCAGAATAAGGCCAAATCTGGTGTGGGTGTTGCTGCCAGCTTGGGGCAATGTCTCCCTCATCAACTCAGAGACAGCACAGCAGTGCCCCCCCCCCCCCCCCCCCCCCAACTGAAATGGGAGTGCAGTACTGTGTGACTATATCATCATCTCTCACAAGGAAGGAGCCAGTGATTTATATTTGTGTGTGTGTGTGTGTGTGATAATGTGTTGTATAAAGGAGACCCATCATACAACCCCCTCCACACACACATACTTTCCCTCTCTCTCACACACACACACAAACACCTCCTTCAGCCGGCGTGGCTACCAGGAAGTGCGGCATCAGCAGAGTGGAATTCAGATAACCGCTCCATTAAAAATGGAGCCTTTAATTTATTGATCAGCACAGCGCGTGTCTGGACTCGGGACTCTGCTCCGCTCGGCTCTCGGGGCGCGCGAGATGAGGAGAGGAAAGCATGTTTTGGTTTATTTATCCCCATCACTAGGTTATTAATCACACCAGAGTCTGATACATGCCTGTATGAGAAGAGGCTCTGGAGGGGGGTGGCGCAGCACTTGTGTTGGGGGAGAGGAGGGTGGTCAGTTGGAGATGCCATCCTTCCTCCCATGAATCACCTCCCAGGGAGTCTCCCTCTCTCTCTCTCTCCTGGTGGTGCTCAGAACTTGTCTGCTTCTTAATGAGAACTGCATTAAGTGTGATGTGTTCGTCTACGGGGCGTCTCTGTTTCATTGGGTGATTCATCTCGGGCTCTATGCGCTTGATTGGAGTCCTGTTACTACTACTACTACTAGCGCTGCTGCTGATGGTGCTGTGGCTGCTGCTCCTGATGCTGGTGGTGGAGCAGGGGGCTGGTGTGCCATGCTGGTAATGTGGAAAATAAAGTGATATTAAAAGGGAGAGATGTGTTCCTCACCCTTAATAACCTCTTACTGTGATGCCTAACGACCTCCAGCCTCTCTCATCTCAATGAGAAAGTTTGTGTGTGTGTGTGTGTGTCCATTAGTGTGTAGTGTAGTCTGTGTAGTGTGTGTGTTTGTGTTTGTGTTCGTCTGTCCTCGTCTGTCTTTGTCATGTCTATGTGTTTATGTGTTTAATTTGGGTGTGTAATGTGTGTGTGTGTGTGTTTGTGTTTGTGTGTGTGTGTGTGTTTGTGTCTGTGTTTGTGTGTGTGTGTGTGCTTGATACCGAGAGTCTGTTTGTTTGTAAACGTCTGTCAGCGTAGAACAGTGCTTGATTGGGTAGATGTAACCTTTAACCCCAGAAGTGAGACCATTAGTGATTTAAATGTAAAGAAGATTGACTTCATGCTGAACCTCAGTCCTCGGCAATGTTAAGAATTAGACAGCGGGCGGATTGCAAGCCCAGCTGTGTTCTCCTCCTCTCCCCACCTCTCCTGGGACACTTCCACTAAGCCTGTTGCTTGTTAGCTGGGAAATTGTTGATTGTTATGTAGCTTTCTATGGGCCCTTCGGATGCTGTGTGTCTTAAATTGAATTGTCAGCGTCTCTCGTCTTTGGTTGGATGAAAGTGGTGTGAAAGGGATCGGAAGCTGCTGGCGTCTCGTTGGCGTTTTTGTGTGTTTGCATCCTGAAATGAAACCGGAGAAACTGCAGGAATTTGCATTTGAAAATGAAAGCACTCCCAGTGAGCAGGTGTTCGGGTTCCTGTGCCATGCAGAATAACCATCAGAAAACTTACACACACGCACACACACACACACACACACACACACACACACACACACACACACACACACACACACACACACACACACACAAACAGGTTCTCCCACAAACACACAAAGTGAAAAATAAAGATAAACAAAGGCCCACATCTTGTGATGGTTAGCTGTGATGCGTGCAGGTTCATTCTTTTGTGCTCAGATCTGTTTGGAGAATGAAACTAATATGTCCTGGCAATGGTAGCCTGAGAATAGACTCAGAAGTCTGCGAACGTGCAGAGGAGGGGGCGGGGGGTCATACCAGGCCTTGTGTCCTGCACTTTGCATTTGTGGTTGTGACAGTTTACAAAAGCAACATTTACTTGCAGCAAGAAACATCTGCGCCAGAAGAACAATTAGCATATAGGTAGTGACACCTCTATCTATGCAGTATGCAGATAGAATATATATTTTTAAAACCAACATTGATAGATATTCCAAAGGTCCTCTGGGTGATCAAATCATTGTAGAAATTTAGCATGTTGTGTAAACATCATATAATCTATTCATTCAAGATTGAGTTACACCCATTATATTGTACAAATTACTTGCAGGGGGGAATATGGAATTTGTTTACAATGTTTTATTCATATTTCTATACAGTCTGAATGAATATAGTTAATATGTAAGAATATTAGGGTTGTCAATGAATATTCTACATGCTTATATACTAATATTATATATTAAAATAGTAAAAAAAATGGACATGCGCTTTTGCTATCGTTGCAGGACAAGCCATTTGCCACTTGGCCTTGGCAGAGGTCTGGACTTTTTTAGTACCCTTCTAGTTAAAAATGAAATGTAGGTCAAGCTGAAATGAGTAATTCAGCTACAACCATGTACCAGTGATTGGCAGGCAGTTCGCCACCCAACTCAACCACATAGAGTTATTTGCATACCAAACAAACTGATTTCTGTTTGCAAATTATTTGGATTTTGGTCAGGACAGAGTGAACTTTTAAAACCTTAAGAAAACAAGCTGTATGCAAACTATGTATGCTACTAGCATTAGTGGGTATATGCAGCGCTTAAAATACATGATATTATTATACGGCTCTTCACAATGCTAGTAGAGCGCTCCATTGACTTGAATGGGCTTTCCCAACGTTTTACGGTAAAATATTTTAATGTAATTACCGCTGCAAACATATAATTACCGCTGTCAATGGCAGCGGGTTTTGTGCTGCTGATTTAAGTTTTTCATATCACTCCGCAAGTAGTCTGGTCACTTCTTGTATTGGAACTTCATTCAAAAGTGAAAGCAGACGGTTGATCAGCTGTGTTCTAAAGAATGTTTGATTCAAGTTCAGCGTGTGTTGCAAACTATTTGTTTCTCAGCAAAAGCCATGACGAAACGGTAACAAATAAATGTAATAAGACATATCATGGACGTGGATTTTCGTTTTGGCAAGTAGCCGTATAATAAGCGGGATAATGTATAGAACGCCGGTCATTATTGGGAAAATAAGTCCCTTCAGGGCGAAGCAAGACCCGTTCCCGTTCACCCTGTCGGGACTTGTTTTCCCAATAATGACCGGCGTTCTATACAGTATCCCTTACATATAGATCAATACATGTAGTTACATGTCTGTTTTTGGTCTGGCCTCTTATGAAACATCAGCCTTTGTCTGATGTATTTGTCTGCCACCTTTTGAAGCATCAGCCATTGAGTGCAGTTTCCTCCTTTTCACTTATCTACTTCATCTGTTGGACTCTAAAACACCTTCATATGCACAGACTTCAACACAAGGCCCAGACGCCAACTTCAAAACTACTTTGCCCTCTTATGGACATAATGCACAAAAATAGATGTTAGAATGTTTTCCTAAGGTCCTTTTGGCTCATTTTAACTGCATCAAAGAACATTAATGTGCAAGACCAGTAGAATTTACAAAGGCATGTTTTAGCTATAAATACAGATTTCACCCACTCTCACACATAGTCTGTTAGTCTGGATATATCATTTGCCGTTAGTACTTTGAATACACTAAACATGTAATCTTGTTTTGACTAGGGTTGAGTATGGAAATCTGGTTCCAATATGGCGTTGGGAATGGTAGTAAGCAGCAGAATGAATGACAAGGCGGATTTCGGTGCCTCATTTTGGTGCCTAGGGTTAGCTGTTTATTGAAATATCAACCCTCTGGTATTTCAATGTCACGTGCAACAGAAACATCACTGTACATAGCATGTGTCATCTCGAACACTTACTCTGATAGCACCAAGGTCTACAATTATCGATAGCCAAAACAAACACCTTACATACACCTTGTCGAATACCTGTTTGACGGCTTTCGTGACCCAATGCCAAGTACATTGACAGAGTTCTTGTATAGATCTAGCAAACCATCCACAAATCATGCTAGTCTGTCAAACAACAATCCCCAAAAGATCCCAATTTATACTAAAAAGCATGCTAACTTGCAAGCAAATGGTCCTCTATCGGTGATGGTATCCGCAAAGTTGTACGTCTAATGTAAAAAACTTTTCTTTAACCTCATGCTGTGTTCCGAACTATTGTTTCAAGTCTGTTTGTCTTTCATTCACATAAAGCCTATATAGCATCACAAGGAATTTGAAGATCATACTGAAAGTAGTTGCTTATAAAAAAAACAGGCCTCTGTGTAGTGATATTCCCGAACTGTCATATTTGCCTCTGGTGCTCCAGGCGTTATACAAGCAATAGAAACATCACTGCACATGTTTTGGCTAGTTAACCTGTTCTGACAGCAGGTAGCCGACAGTAGAAGATGGCTAAAATGCCTAAAGTAGAACGGTGTGTAAATTATGGTTGTGTATCAAAAGATTCCTACTGAACCCCTATGGGTCATGTGCAAAAAAAAAAAGAGAGAGAGAGTGTCTGGTGCACACTAGAAATTTGAAAAAAACTTTTTTTTGCATTTGTCCCTTTAGGGGCTCCATAGATTCCATCACTGGGATGTGTGTGTGTGTGTGTGTATCCAGTTAACACTGGATAAACTTAAAAGCAGACAAGTGCATCTGTTCTATTACTTGCGTTTGCCCATGAGCTGGCACTGTGTGCGTCTGTTTTAAGCTGTGTTAACATTTAATAGCTAAACTTCATAGGCAATGCCAGTGTTTCCCAAACATTTTTCTCTCGCAGCACTCTATTTACTATGAGAAAATCTTATGGTACACCACCATGATGTTAAACTTATAACATAAGTTGCAAAATAGCAGGTTTATTGCTGTTCATTGCCCCTCCCTCCATTCTGGCGGGGGGGAAAAAGACGGTATTTTGACACATAACGTTAATTTTGGCACGGTATGTGTGAACCAAGTGTGAATTGTATCCTACTTCCACTCCGTTACTCACTGCTTCAATTCTCTTTTTTCTATTCAGCACGACACATGAGTTCATGGTCAAGCATCCTTTTAAAGTATTCCTCTAGTTCTGTGCTATGCCTTTTGGCTATACAGCATGGCAGTTATTAACAGATAACCTTTGCTACTTCTGAATGCAGATATGTTGTTTTGCATCCCTTTTTCAGGTATGATTGACAGTTAGTTGCATGTGAGGGTAATATTCCCTGACCAATAATAACTGTTTTAAATTTGTCTTATCAATCAAAAATGTGATTTAATGTTGTTGACTGTCGGTTTAGCCATTTTTCTTTCTTTTAACCTTTCATTGTATGTAGGGATCTGTGTCTGATACTGTTGTTTGTGTATATTATATAAAGTACTATTTGCTCAGAAAATAAGATCAGGAAAAAAGGTCACTTCTTTTGTCAATTCCGAAGGATGAACAGTAGTCTGTTGTTTATTGTTGCATCTACAGTATGTGTGCTATGTCTTTAACTCGAAGATGCTCCTCATTCAATTTTAAAGTACAAACCGCTGTCAGGCACATGGAAGTTCTTTCATGTACATATGTTACTGTACGTACAATGTACATGGCTTAATTGGGCCCTTGACTTGGGTTTTGATGAACCGCCATGATGCACCACCCAGTTGCCCCTTATTCAGACAGGTGTTGAGTTTGTGTGGGTGGGTGGGGGGGTAGGGGGGCTGGTAGTAGATCCTTTAATCTGGTAATATGTGTGTGTCTGTGTGTGTGTGGGGGGGGGGGGGGGGGGGGTGTTCCCCATCTGGAAGTTTTACTGCCAGTAATTGAGGAACCTCTGCAGAGTCTTGGAGAAGAATGGATTTCATTCAGTATGAATTCAGACCAACGTGATAACATTTGGATAAATGAAACAAGTGTTAATTTTAGGAGACGGGCCCTTTTCAAAAGCAATTTGTGTTTTTTGCCTCCCTCCTCTGTTTGTTGACTTTGCTTTTAATGTGACAACTGTGACATAGATTTCCTCAGCAGATGTATTAATGTTTTTTTTTTCTTCTTTTCTTCCTTCTGTCTTTTTTTTCTGAAATGGTTTCATCTGGACAGGTGTTTCCTGTCCCGTTTTGACGTGAAATTAAACACAAGTCCAGATGTTTGGCCTGAAACACGGCCAGGGAAACCTGCACTGGCATTTAATCAAAGCTGGGAAAGGAGAAACTGCAATAAAGCCTGTGCCCCTTGAAAGAGCTCTGCACGTCACATAGGTGTACGAGCGCACATTTGTTAATGGACCTTCCAAGACATATTTCTTTCTTTTCTTGTTTAATGCTTTGCAAAGAGTACAAAGCACATATGTATTTGGAAGTGAGACTTAACTTGTCTCTAATAATCATATCCAGAGGTATACCGAATGATTATAGTTTTGACATCCTCATTAGTTTTTATTTTCATTTAGTCTTTTGGTTTGGTTTTGGTTTCAGTTTAGTTTTAGTCAGTTACTAGGTTTGTTTTTAGTTAACCCTTAAAGGAGTACGTTGAGAAATGAACGTTCTAAAGAATATCTGGGTTCATTGAATTCAACATAGAATTTTAGAACCTTCAATTGTTGCGGAACTTAGAACGTTCAAAAACCTACACCTTTAAGGGTTAATAACCCTAGGGTAACCTTAGTTAATAAAATGTTAGTGTTAGTAATAGCTTTTCAGGTATGGTATTATGAGAAAAGTCTTGATTTAGAAGCTGAATAAGATGGACATCAAATACTATCTACAAACCATTTTGATTCCAGGTCCTGGTTATAGGCCAGTGTCTCTTAAGATGTAAAACTGAATAGGACAAAATGATATAGCAAGCATTGTACAAATGGAAAGGGTAGGGGGCTAAGATGAGTTAGCCAAGAATTCTATTTAGTTTATGTAGCATTGTTCAGGTTTAAAAAAAATAAATACAATAAACTGTAGTTTTTAGATTTAGTCTAGATAAGTTTTTTTTTTTACAGTTCAATTACAGCAACCCTGCTGCCTCCCATAACAACCCTGCTGCAGACTCAGTTTCTTTGAAAATGTGCAACATTTTCTCTTTTTGTGTTTATTCTCTTATCACAATTTAGTAATTTACAATTTTCAGTTTATCTCCCCATGTAAACAGTGCTGTGCTGTACACCTAGTTGAAAATTAAAACTGTTTTTTGCTGCTGTCATAAAGACTGGTATAGTCATACATTTCTCCACTGCTCTTTGTAAAAAAAAGTACTCCTAGAGGATATAAACAGAGAGCAAAATCAGTCTTTCTAAAAGATCTCTCTCTCTTTCTTTCTCTCTGGCTGCACTGTGATGAAGTGGAGAGCTTTTAGATGGGTCTGAATATCCTGAGGACTAATAAACTGGGGAAAGGTCAGGCGTGATTGATGCTTTGTGTGTCTCTGTCATTTTCAATTACTGAACTTTATATTGTAATGGCATTACCCCGATTAATTTTTCATATTGAGTGGTACATACATACAACTCTGCCACTAAGTAATATTTTTTGTGTCTGCCATGATGTTTCTGATTCCATGTGGAGGCAAAATTATTTATCACTGTGTTATTTATTTGCATGTTCTTGCATGTAGCTGTAGTGGACTTTTTAACAAATAACACATTATGTTATATGTATACTGTGTATTCCCAGGCTTGTCTTGAATTTGTTTAGCCATGTCAAGACTTCCTTTGAACCATTACCTAAAACCCCAACCGGTCTGGAGACTGAACACAAATCACAGATACTTGTTTACAGTAGGTCTGGCCATGGTATGGTCATTGTGTGACATTTTTAATGCATTTAAGGCCACAGAATATCAGGAGATTTTCAAAAATTCTTTTGTATTGTTATGGTCAGACCTGTGTGAGAGTGTTTATGAGGCCAACTGCCTGATATATAGCTCGCCATGACTCTATTAAAAAAGAGACCTATGCCATTTGTGAAAATAGAGGTCATCTATGCTAAGGGCATGTGATACCCAATAAAATCAAACTTTTTTTAATAACCTGCAATATATCATCTCTCTCGTGTGAATCTTAAAAGCTGAGGCTGAGGTGGTTTGTATAAATTGTATATAAGCTGTTCTTTACAGAGCTTTGGGAATATTAAAGTAGGGAGTATTTGGACAAATTGAGAGTATTTGTATAAATGTGTGTGTCAATATATATATATATATATATATATATATATATATAAAACAAACATGATCAGCTGCATACATGGCTTCAAATTTTTTCTCTTCTATTCTTTTGTCCTCTCTTGTGTATTGTCATTGTTCTCTTCCTTTTCCTGTTTTCTTCTCTTCTGTTTGAGCTTTCAGTAAAGGAGTGTAAATCCACAACACACACACACACAACCAAAAACACACCTCCAAACCTCACTGGTTTGGCGGTTTCTTAACCTGCAGTCACCGAAGACTTGGGCCCATTGTGTAGTCGTCAGTCATCAGTTGCCGCGGCGGGACAGGGTGAAACAGTAGCACGGTGTGCCACCCTATTATTTCCCCATGCGGTGCAGTGGTCAGTGCCTCTTAGCGCAGCAAGAAACATCCCAGACCTAAAGGCCGCGGCCAACAGAGGACCACTGACGGCCACGAGCGCCGCTGGCTTGAAGGGCGGCCTTTGTTGGCTCAGACAAATGAGCATGACCTTTAGCAATAAAATAGACACCCACGGAGAGAAATGAAACGGCAGTTTAAATTAAGAGCACCAAGCGGTCATTTCAAACGCTTCCTGCCTGACACAGGAAATAGACAGAAAGATAGAGAGTGAGGGTGAGAGAAAGAGAGAGAGACAGAGGGGTAGAACAGTTTGAAGTTTGAAGTTTGAACTTAATTATACAACAGAACGTGGGCTGTGCTCGTCGATAATGAAATCTACCTGGTCAGATATTGACAAATACTGAGGGGCTAAAACTTAATGTGGCCAGAGGCGTTCCAGAGAGCTATCAATTATGTATGGTATTGATAGAGCACCAAACAAAAAAGAGATGGACTTATTGCACATAAAGGCCTGGTTGGGCTCTCCTTTTTTACTGAGAATTACAGCACACAAACCCCCTCCCATCCCCCCCCCCCCCCCCCCCATGTCAAAAGAAAAATACCAGTTATTAATATTCTAGAAGGGCAGATGAGATGAGACCTGACGGAAAGCTTTGATTTTCACTCATAGTTGCTTCAACCTGGACAGAAAAAACCTGTACACCTGTGTTCGGGTTACAGCCATCCCAGGGTTTGCAGTTGCCTCAGAGAAGCATGTGTGGAGGTGGTAGATGGTGAGTACTGGCTGCAGGCGTCTTTTCGCTGTTCCACCATTTTTGTTTGGCTCTGATGACTGTCTAGGCCCCTAGACCTGGCAAAAGAGACCCAGACTGGATTTACGTATAGGTCATGCTATGTTCACCAGACTCCACCACTGGCCAGCAGACCCTCTTTAACCACTCCATTAAAATCTTATTGGCTTAAAATATACACTGTGTACATATATGAGGCACCAACCAGGCCATAAACTGCTCTTTATGTGGAAATTATTTGATTGCAGTGTAAGAATAATGCAGAATGTGGTATGTGAATATGTATGGGGCTATTTCATAGGAATAGTTCTTCAGACTTTGATGCCCTGCTTTTGGTTGCATCCCCTGAAGACATAGTAATATTTCTATTTCTAAATGTGCATGAAATTGTGTTTTATTCCAATGCCAATACAATACTATATTAAGTTAGAGGCCACTAATGAAATGTTTAAGCATATTGGGTGTGTGAATAAAGTTCACCTGAAATGCATAGCATCATTTGCTGAGCCGAGTAATGACCTATTTGCTGCCCATTGTGAGGGCTCTGTTTCTGCTTAAGTAGAAGCATAGGGATGGGGAAATGTGTTGCAGGTCTCTCTGGTTCTGACCAGACATCTTTCACCATTTTTTTCTTCTTCCTTTCTTTCTTTCTCCCTCTTAAAGACATAACATGAATTATTGAAAACATGAGAGTTTGGTAAAGCCTGTGAATTTCAAGCACCGTTTCCATCTTTGTCAACTTCAGAGGGCTCTCACGCCAGTGCCCTCGCAGGTTGGTGTAACTTAACACTTTATTCTTCCTCTGTGTGTTGCTCGGTTCAAGCACTGCAGAGAGTACCTTCTCCTCGAACCCTACGTTTAAAACTCAACCCAGGCAGGGGTGGGGGGGGGTCCGGCTGGCTTCTGGTGAATAGAAAGGCTTGCAGGGAAAAAACGCTGGTGGTGATGTTTATGTGCTGTCTCTGTCATAGTTCACAGAACACAGTATCCGCAGTGGATGCAGAGCCTCCAACCGGGTGCCGTAATTCCATGTATGAAAGAGGGTTTCTTCATTTTTTTTTAATGGTGCAGGCGTTGCTTCACACATTAGAATGTTAAAAGCGTGTTGGAGGCTAGTGTTCTGTGACATATGATAGATACTAGTACTCGCGTACACTGAGGCTTTGCTCACTGCCCTTGGCCCGTAAAGCCTGGATATGGAGTTATAATTGAGAAGCCATGTATGCCGCTGTCTGCTCCCCGACGAATGAAATGCTGTCAGTATTTCACCCAGGCGTCTGAGTCCTTTGTCTGCAATGGCCTTAAAAGCATGGACAATGCATGATGTGTAACCGGGGGGTTCAGCAGGGGTGAAAGGTTGAGTTTAATATCGCAAAATTAATTTACTTGATTCCTCACGTTGGAGTATAAATCTTACTTATGGCAGACCCCACCCCCTCTTCATCAAAGCTGCAGCTCATTTCTCCCCGTGTGTAAAAGTGGCCTCATGTAATAGGGGGAACCTTCAGGATTTCATTCTCCCATGTGTTAATTACAAAGAATGGCTCCAACCAGGTCACACAGAAAACAAATCAATATCTCCCAAAAGATATATTCAAATGTGACCCAGAAAGGCATCACCCCATTTTGCCGATTGATTTTTGATGTCACTGGTTTGTGCACAAGATTATCCCTCCCTACCCCTTGGCTCTCAAAAGAGACCAAAAAAATATCTTCTTGCAGAAAAAGGATCACCAAAGGGATTAGCAGTGAATTATTTTGGAAGCATTTGTATGATTTGATTTTCATTTAAAGGACTCACAGAGAACTCTTTTGTCCTTTGTGTTAATCTCTCTATATATTCATTTTAATGCATTCTTACTTTGTAAATGATCATGGCCCATTGCCAGACAATCTCCTCTGGTATCATGCATAAAAGATTCCCAGTGAGCACTCCATTTGGTAAGCACCTAGCCTTAACAGACTCCTAAGGATCTAGTCATTTGTTGGGCTGCTCTTATCTGCGAGCAGAAAGCAGGCTGTACACTGGCTTTTGTCATAACCATATGGCGAGAGTGATGATGTTCCATATGAAATACATATGTTAGAAGCGATTTTACATATAGACCCATATAATTCATGACACGTTAATGCAGGAAGCTGCGACGTCAGCACAGACAGTGTTACACACTTATTTCTGAAAACTGTCATTGTGTTCTTTTAGAGATTTTTCACTCCCCCCAGTTTTGAGAAGTAAATAGCCATATCTAAGCCCGGATTGGCTTAAAGCAGAGCGATTAGCCAGGTAGGGGAGCCCAAAGGTATAGCTGCCAAGGTGATCCACCTGGCCATGCACAGGGAGATCTTGAAGGCCTTGCTGCTGGATTGAATTGTGCTGATGCGCTCGCAAAGAAAAGCCCCTTCAGCAGTGCCCGTTTGGTCACGCCGATAAGGCTAAAGGCATTGCAGATGGATAAAAATCACCTTCGGAGTCAAATTCTGTCCCGACTTGCTGCCTCACATGTCCACTGTACTCACTGACCACTTATCAATATACTATTCATAGAGAGTATAAAACTGTCCTCGTGTGTTGTGTCAAGATTAGGCCTTGATTAGTCAAAAGACATACAGTAGTATACTTTATGGAGAAACCTGCACTCCTGGATGTAAAGAGTACTTTTAGCAGAGGTAATATTGAGAGAAGTTCGGGGTTTTGGTGTTAAAAAAAAATAGAAAAAAATGACAAGATGGATTCACCATTCCCAAAGCCCCTTGTGTGCTTGATGGATTACCATGATGGATAAGGTGATTACTGTGTGCTTCTGCAGGTCCCTCACAGTCCCTGAGACCCTGCATCGAATGAAATAGGATTTTGTCTCTCGACTCTTCTTTTGAAGTCCTCTCCATGCTTCACTCCGCGTAAACCTGCCGGAAGTTTCCCTCTCCCGTGTTTATCTGATTTCATCTGCAAATGAGATTTCGGCCAACGCGTTGACTGCGCACGCAAATCTGACCTTTCAGCGCCGGCTTGGCGTGGGGGTCCACTTTGAAGACGAGCCACGTCCTTCTTTTGTAGTTAATTCACTCCTCATTCGCTTTATGTACCCTCACAATCTATGCTATTCCTGTCATCTTGAGCCACCAAACAGAGCAGCCATCTGTGGCCATGTTTGGCCTTCCCAAATAAATGAATAGTCAACCCCCCACCCCTCCCAAAAAAAAAAAAAATCATGTGTGAATATACATGGGCCAGGGCAATCCCAGCTCAATGTAGATTTGGACTCTTTTCAGTTGCAAATTGCAAATGTATTCTGGTGCCGCGTGACCGCCACCTTGAAGAATGACTCCCTGCCCCCTGGGAGCCAGCCAAACAAGTATTTCATTCAGCATGATAATCAGGGCCAACCTCCAGCAATATCCAGCGTCTAAATCTAATGGTCACCCCTGATTAGGTGCAAGGATGAAGGATCATTTTTGGCCATTTAGGAAAAAAGCATTGATTAAGGCCGGCTTTCATTAGCAAAACTAGAGGACAGGTAATTCAGGCTTGCATTCCTCTCTCTTTTCTAATATACTGCACCAACATGGGATTGGGGAATTAAAAGATGTATTTAGATGTTGGCCTTGCTCTCTTTCAAGGTTGAATTGGGTAAAGGTTTGCCTTCCCTTGTTACCCTTTTCATATTTATAAGGAAAATCTAGTTGTTACCCTTTTCATATTTATAAGGAAAATCTAGTTGTGTCATTTTGTATAGGACAGGCTTGTTTTATATACACTTTGTAAGGTTGGAGTGTTTTTGTGTGTGTGTTTGTGAGTGTGTGTGTGTGTGTGTGTGTGTGTGTGTGTTTGAGGATGTTTGTATGTCTACCAAGACTGACAGATGCCTAGTATGTGTGCATATTTGTGTATGTATGCATTGGTTGCTGATTTGTGTGAGCTAGCTTGCAAATAAATGTGTGTGTGAGTGTGTGTGTGTGTGTGTGTGTGTGTGTGTGTGTGTGTGTGTGTGTGTGTGTGTGTGTGTGTTTGTGCTTGTATGTGTGTGTGTTTGTGTGTGTCTGTATTTGTGTATATTTGTGTATATGTGTGGAGTGAGGTATTTGTGCGAATATGCCTGTGTGTGTGTGTGTGTGTGTGCATGTGTACTTGTGCGAACGTGGTTCTTTTCGGTGACAAATTGGAGGTGACCAGTGTGAGGTGAGTGATGGGCTGGGACTGCAGCGACGGAGGTGTGTGTGTGTGTGTGTGTGTGTGTGTGTGTGTGTGTGTGTGTGTGTGTATGTGTGTGTGTGTGTGTGTGTGTGTGTGTGTATGTGTGTGTGCACACGGGGCGCTCTGCTCTCCTCTCCTCTCCCCTCATTCACGCCCGAGCGAAAGGGAGCAGAAATGAGGGCTGCTGCAGTAGCGGCAGCAGCAGTCCCTGTGTTATGAATGATACATTACCTGATTGTCTCCGATGGAGCTCTGAGAATCGTGCCGACTGCAGATGCTGACTTCCATTGCGTTGTCATTCTCCATTTCATATCCCACAATCCCTGCTTTACACGCATCCGCATAGCCAGCTTCTATTCCCATGGAAATGATGCTATGTGTAGCTCAGTGCTTTGGTCAGGGTCTGGATAATTGCAGAAACACAATGATACTCCCCAAGCCATGCTACATTAGCAGTCAGAACATGTCAAATGTTCCAAATCTGCTCTATTTAGTCTGTTTACCGTCATGGAATCATACTGCATATGCACTATGTTTTCTAGGCATTTCACAACAACCAATTTGTGATTCAAGGTAAGAAATCGTATTGATAATTAATAATAATTGTAGGCTTTGGGGTAAACGTTTGGGAGATTTGTATGCCTTTTGTATTGCATATGTAAGTAATAAAGGAGATTGGTTGAATTAATTGATTTTTTTTAAAAATATTTTGCTTTCAATGGACCTTGAGGAATTAGAGGGAACACCACATGACCATGTAGGCTCTGTTACACCATCGGTCACAGACACAGAAGGCTTGCCATCATCGTCACACCCTTAGTTAAGTTTAGATGCTTGGACCGATCCGTACCAGTTCTGGTCCGATCCACTCTGGTTCCCCTGAGGTTGCTGTGGAACAGATCAGGCTCACAGTTAGCCCGGGTTTGCCTGGTGGATCCAGGTAGCACCCAGGTTATTCAATGTCACTTCTTTCACTCCATTAGCTTATCCAATTCCTCTGGCTGGCCTTTGGTAATGACAAAGTGCACAGCAGAGGAGAGAAATGAAATAATATGGGAAAGGGGGGGCTGGAGAAATAGGAAAGCAGGTATGTTTGATATGCATTTGAAAAGAGGACTGAAAGGCCATGCAGAGGGCCCTGCTTAATTATTGAAGAGACGTTCGAAGGGGATACACGACTGAGTAGCATTGGAGCTTTCATCTTCGGTAACCTTTCATTGTCCTTTTTTTTCCCTGGGACTGCCGAGTCAGAGTCGGGCGGGATAATAAAGGTTCGGGCGCGAGCGTTCAAGCTGGCGGGGGCCTAATGAATAGGGCTGATTAAAGGGCTCCGCAGGGCTGAACTGTGCATAGGTTTTTATACGGAGTCAGGCTGTGCTCTTGATTGAAAAATCATTAACGTAAAACCTCTCCAGTCGAATTCGCTCCACTGTATTACTCAGGCCGGCGACAAATTGAGAGGTTATTGCTTATGAGGGGGGAAAGAACCACATTTGTTTGAGCCAAAGATCTAAATTCATTTCATATCCTCTTTCATTAACTCACTCCATCCTTCCCACCACCTTCTCACTTTCCATTTCTCTTTCTCCTTCACCTACTTCAAAGGCCAATGTATGCAGACATATGGGGAGAGAGAAAATCCCAGATAGTCCTTTACCATTGAAATAAATGGTGGAATCTTCATGACATTCTACAACTCTACAACTGCTACTGCTGCTGTCTATGCAGCCCCCTCTGCCCTCCCCCATCTCTCTCTCTCTCTCTCTCTCTCTCTCTCTCTCTCTCTCTCTCTCTCTCTCTCTTTCTCACACACATCATCTATCTATCTGTCTATCCATCTATCTATCTTTCTATCTATCTATCTATCAATCTGGTTCAGTTGTGGTCGGGGTTTGCACCAGTTCCGGTCCAGTTACGTTGTTGGGTCATCTGTTAGATGTGAGGCTACATGTCAGGAAGAGAGGAGGTGTGATGAGCTCCGGGGCTTTGGGTGACCACTTAGGAGGACGTATTTTTAGTCCCCGTAATGTCATACGGTCCCACACCTGTCTGTTAGTTAGTATCTGGGGAATAGCGGCCTCAATGTAGACCCCTAAACACCAAATGGTGTGCCTAAGGAAGCATCCGGCATATTTTGTAGTCTCCCAGGGGAGTTCTCTTCCCGGCAATATGTGCAATTAAAGAAAATACCCTCCATTTTCTCCATGTGAATTCTTGGCTTTGACTTCCTCTTCTGTGGTATGAATAGTATTGCAGTGTTTCTCCCTCCCTTTGTTGCATGCAGAGTCTTGAGGATGAGGTTGAAAAGCCACAACTCATAGCTTTCTCTGTGTCATGCATAGCCTACAACAGGAATCTGGTTTTAGTTGTCAAGTGTGTTGTGCTGTTGTATTGAAGATGACTGTATGCCTTGTTACACAAGACTATTCCTTACAGGGTGAATGAATGCATTTTCAACCTTTTTCATAGAGTTTGAGAGCTAGGTTGCAACCTAGCTATTCTTTTCAGCCTTATGTATGTTCTTTTAACTATTATATCCATCCTTTTTGCTTTTATTTATGTAGATCACATTGAAATACCCCTGTGTATGGATATGTGCTATATATTTGTGCATAAACATGTTTTGACTTGCCTTACTGTTTTCACCTCACAATTCACCTCTAGCCCATGTGGCTGGTTAGTCTGTTGTAGGCTTGGCCCACGCATGGCCAGAATGTTGCCCAGGTTTGTTCTAGACCCAGCAGATGTCTGGGAGGGAACATGTGTGACCTGTATGGTTTTATGTCCTAGTCGGGCACAGACCCATGAACCCCGGGGTTAAATGTCACACAAACTACCAAGGACCCTAACAGCCCTGAGCTGCTAGCATTGACAGTGGAGCACCTTTTCATGGTGTTAGCGTAGCGGTTTATCCACCACCACTCTCCGCAGCTCTGAGCTACAGCTTTCATGTGCATGTGCACAGGGAGGAGATTTTGTTGTTGTTGCTGCATGCAATTTTCTCCTTCCTCCCCTCCTGCTACCCCACCTCCTTTTTCCTAGTGATTGATACCAATTCTACTCCCCCCTCCACACACACCCCTACCCTTCATCCCCCCTCCCTTCCACCAGCACATCAAGAAACGGCTGCCACAGACTGATGACTTTCAATATGGCTCCGTCTAGCAGGCTGGCGTGTGGGGGTAGGGAGGTCAACAGTAATTCATAACTGCTTTAAGATTGCACGGACCCCCAGCCGTTGTCAGCAGCAAGCCTGCCTGCCTGCCTGCCTTCTCCCCCCACCCTCCCTGTTGGGTTGGGTTGGTTTGGTTTGTGTATGTAAATGGCGGTAGGAGGTGTGTGTGTGTGGGGGGGGGGGGGGGTGGTTGGAGGGGGAGGATGGAGGGTTTCTCTGGCTGTGCTGTGTCCCACCTCACATCAATCAGGCCTTCTGAATACATCAGGGGTATTTTCATTATGCCTAGTTATTTACTACACTAGGACAAATTGCCCTGGCAAACCCAAGCCTGGCTGTGCTTTTTTCTTTTCTTTTTCTCCTTTCCTACTCTTCTCTTTCTTTTCACTTTTTTTTGTCTTTTCCTGGGCAGTGTGAGAGATGCAGCCAACTGGGGCTCTGTCTCTGGAATCTTATTGTAAACATTACAGGATAAATCTCACGATCGAGGCCATCAATCTCCCTGCTGGTGCAGACACCCTGCGAATATGAGGGGAGTCGTAGTTTTCGCATTTTTGTGCAGACTACTCGCTGGACAGATTGCAGTCCTGCTCTGCTTTGCACACAAACTCTCTCTCTTTCTCTTTCTCTATCTCTCTCTCTCTCTCTCTCTCTCTCTCGCTCACTCCTTCCTTTTCACTCTGTGCTTCTTCTTTCTCTACTTTCTTACTTCCTGGTCTTTCCCTATATGTCTCTCACTCATTTCTTTCATCTCCTTTTCGACTCCCTGAACCCCCCCCCCCCCGCTCGTCTGCTATCTTTGGCCAGGTTCACATTTGACATTTTTTTCCGACTATACGTAACCAAGGGGAAGAAATGGCATCTATTGGAGGAGCAAACTTTTAATGCACTGTACATGCAGGCTGACTAAAGTTCTGAAATGATTTTAGGGTTACTGACAATCATAAACTTTATCTAAGTAAATGAGTAAATACAGAGTAAACACAAGCATGGTCGAGCTTGATGAAGAGGGTTGGCTCTCATCTCTTTGAGAGATCTGTGAGATGTATGTTAGTAGGATCTGGAGCTGGGGTATATTCGCCGCTGGTCTATCCTGGAACAGGCCCCGTTCTCTTTCTTATACCCATCGCCTTCTAATGGGAATATCTGTCATTGAGCTGTCAGGCTTGCAGGGATGGCTTCCACTCCCCAGGCTCATTTAGTTCCTCCGTAATACCTCCACTAGCTATCTGCCTGCCTCATTGATTAAATATTTATAATTAAATATGCTCGTTTCTGGAGATGTAAGCAATTTCTCTTTGATATTGTTTTCTTGATGTGCGGTTTGTGATTTTTTTTTTCCCCTCTCTTTTTTTCCCCAAGTCTCAATTTGCCTCATATTTGGTTGAGGATTGATTTAATGCCAGTCCTCTGTCTTATTCAGGGGCTTATTTCAGCCTGCTCAGGCAAGGCTACATTTGGATAAGAAGACGGAGTTGTGCGCTGTGGGCACCCACGGCACGACGGCCGTAATGGTGCTGGCTTAATAAGGGAGCTCCATAGTGATAGATTCTCTCATTCTCTCTTGCTCACTCTTTCTTTGTCCCTCTCTCTCTCTCTCTCTCTCTCTCGCTCTCTCTCTCTCTCTCTACCTCATTCACTCTTTCTTTTTCTGTTTCTGCCCCATCCCCCCATATTTTCAGGACTGTTCTGTATCTCTCCTTTATTCATGAGTGCGCCCCCAGTGACTGCACTCAGGATAGATAGACACACACACACACACACACACACACACACACACACACACACACACACACACAATAAATAGGACTATGAGGTGCATTTACAGCTGCTGGAGAGAGCGAGCGCAGATTTTAGCGAGGTGGACTTGATGAGGGTTGAGATCAGTGGAGCGAGCCGAGAAAAAGACAGTTTCCTCTCTGCACTCTGTCACACATGCCTCAGCCACCCAAACGTGTGTGTGTGTGTGTGTGTGTGTATGTGTGTGTGTGTGTGTGTGTGTGTCTGAATGAATCTACCTGGTGTCATTAGTACCTAAACATCTGGCACTAATATTAGCACCTAATTCGAAAGGGGGCAGAATAGGCTGTAGATCACAAGACTACTGTCCCAAAGGCAGGTCTGGTGTAGCTCACTCTTCAGACATCAGTGCTACTGCCAGCCACAGCCAACCTCATTCATAGAGAAGTGTGCATTGGTGTGTGTGTGTGTGTGCGAGCCTAGAATGCTATTGCCAACCACATCCAGGCTCCTTCATACAAGAGATGAGAAGAAAGTGCAATATCCATTCATAAAAGGAATGCAGGAAAGCCAATCCAGTTTTATTAGAAAGCCTTGAATGTGCAGTAGTAAGTGTTTTTGTGCATGTTCGAGTGATCTAAGAGTAGAAATAATATAATATATTCACATATTATGTGAATACAAAATACTGTGAGAACAAATGGTTACGTGTGATAGGAAAGATGAGGGAATGGTGTGTCACACTTTTTCAGTTTGTACTAGATAGATAGATAGATAGATAGATAGATAGATAGATAGATACTTTATTGATCCCTAGGGGAAATTCAAGGTACTGTATAGTTTCTGGTGTAAGGTAGTAGACACTTGTAGACAAGTGTCCATCAGAGAAGACTTTTATTTATTTGTGCTCCTGCCTTTCAACTTAAACTGGTTCCACTCCAGCCTTTCACATGTCTGAAGATAACCACTGAATAGCATTAGTCAGAAAATGTGTTCCTTGTACATCATCTGTATGTTATTAACAATTCCTGCTACATTCAGGAAATATCATAGTGTTCTTGGGATATGTATGCTAGAATCCTAAAATGCAATTGACTGTGGTGCTAGGGAATAAGGCTTGGACTATCCTGACTTCTCACCTTGCACATCACTTTGATTAGATCCTCAGGCCCATGATGAATTAGGCTAACTTCATTAGTGGGGGCTAGAGGTCATTGGGGGTCAAGGCCACACACTTACACTGTAGCTGGTACTGAGGAGGAAGAAGGAGGGACGGAGAGACTCGGAAAGGAGGGGAGGGGAGGTGGTGGCGTTCGGAAGGGTCAAAGGTCATCCAGAGAAACTTGTCCATCCTACCCTGACAGCCTAATCATGAGCGAGTCTTTGTGGTATGAGCTCTCACAGATGGCGGCTTGGTGGGGAGGGGATGGGGTATCCACGGGAAGGGGGGGGGGGTATCCACACACCTGGAGACATCTCAGGACAAGTGTTTAGGGAGAAGGGGTTGGATGGATATGGAGCTTCAGTGGGCCATAGTGAGGTAAGAGAGAGGGACAAAGAGAGAGAGGGAAAAAAAGAAAGATGGATAAATATAGTTATAGTATCAAAGCACCTGGAGAGATCTCTGAACAAGTGAGGGGGTGGGATAGCCCATGACAAAGGGGCGGGAGGTTAAGATCAGGATTTGTGTGTGTGTGTGAGTGTGTGTGTGTGTGTGTGTTGTTTTGTGGAAGAGCAGTGGTCGATAAAGTTGAGGCTGGTCGTGGGGGTGACACAGAGATGCACACCAAAGCAGGCAGGTCCAAAAGCATTTTCCATCCGGTGACACCTCCATCCTAGTGATGGCGAAAATATGATAAGGCCCCCGCTGGGCTGAGAGGCCCCAACAAATGTCGCGGCCTCTGAGGCATATGAAGCCGGATCAAGTGTGGAGGGAAAGCACAGCACCCCAGGGGCTCACCAGGCTCTGCCCACAAGAGGGTTCAGAGGATCGGGAGGACGAATGCGGGGGGTGCCTTTGGGGGAGGTGTTGGTTGTGCTGGAGGTGGTGCTGGTGGATGAGAGCCAAAGCCACCTACAAAGCCCAGACGGGCTGGCCGGATTTGGGCTTGGGTGCGGGAGCAGGAGGTGATGCTCATGCTCCCCTTTGATACCCTTGGGGAGATTACTGCTGCAAGGGAGGAGATAAAAGTGCTATATAGACACGTGATGTACTTACTTGTCTCTCTCCAACTCCTCGCCTCTGCTTGCGTGCATGCCTTTGTGTGCGTGTGTGTGTATGTGTGTGTGTGTGTGTGTGTATTGGCTTGCTATTGGAAAAAGGCCTCACGTTCCCCGGGTTGGTTGTCAACTAAAATAAAAAAAAGGGAAATCAGGCAGAAGTGAAGCTCTGTTAAGGGCTCGCAGGCATCACGGGTCTCTCGGTGCTCACTCTTGTCGTCTTAATGATGACCACTATCTGATGCGAACCCACATCTACTGCCTGGACAAGTCTTCCTTAATTCCCCCATCCCCCTTCCAATGTCTCTGTTAAAATATCTAGAAGGTGTCGTCTCACTTTATAAGGTCTATTGATTTAACACTTGCAACAATCTATAATGCCATTGTCTCACCCTTAAGTGCCTAATCTGTTCAGTTCACATGCAGCCAAGTATCTAAATCAAGTTCGCTTAAGGCTGAAGGGATGACTTTTTACAGCACATGTTTAAAATCATTCTGGTGATTACATAAGCTTATGTGACATTCTGAAGCCATTTCACTGACATTTTCAAAACTTTGTAGCCTTGTGGAGGTTCAGAGAAATGTGCTTGTCTGCAATCAAAGAAGCATACAAGCTTTTCCTAAGAGATATATCATTATATCATTGCAATGAAAATAGTCACTATTAGTGTAGATTTCATAATATAGATATAGATAGAAGGTAGACAGAAGGTAGGTAGGTTTTCTCTGTCTCTCTATTATTGTGTTAAATGCTCCAAATGTAAAGCACTTTGAGCTAGTGTTGTCACGATACCAAAAATATTTTTTCGATACCGATACAAGTCAAGAATTATGATACTTCTTCGATACTTTTTAAAAAATGCATTTGATTTGGGGGCCCCCACCACCTTGACGTCATCAGTAATATTGAATATAGTGTGATCATTCACACCAGTGGCCATCCTAGATTCTGCTTGACTCCACACACACAAACACACACTGAAAATGACTTATGTCATATGTTTCTATTTCTTATATTTTGGAATTCATATATTTTGTTAATGTGTAGTATTTTATAATCTGCATAATTATTAGTAACTAAACATATTTAGTAATTTGAATACTTCATATTGATTTTTTAAACTATTACACTTAGGCATATCTTTAATGTTTTAAAGAAATACATCAGAGTAATGAACTCTCACAGTTTTAGGCTAGTGAAAAATAGTTGTGCATAGTGCATAAGGATATGTGAATGCAATTCATTATGTTTTCTATGTCATTAGATAACATAAATTAAAAACTTAACTAAAACTAACAAGTTGAAAATCTTTCTGGGATCATAGAAGAGATAGTCTTGCAATGTTGATTAATGATTTTAGTGAGCACTACACGAATGACAAACATGACCTGAGCTAGCAGGATAGTTAGCAAGGAGCTCTCTACAGCCACAGGCTGAGGGAAGGAGGCACTAGAAGCATGCCTTGTGCACACGCATGTTACTTCAAAAGAACACGGTCATTCTTAAAAGTATCAATACTGGAATTAGGTATTGTAACATTTTTAATTTCAGGATATTGCGATACTTTTGGTGCACCGTGCAACACTACTTTGAGCTGCATTCTGTGTATTATTATTATTATTATTATTATTATTATTATTATTATTATATTTCACTCAACTTCCATTATAATTATAAAAATATAAAAAATCTCACACATATTTAGATTTGAAATAACTTTTCGGCTTGTCTGTACTAACAAAAGCTGATTTAAAATACTTAAATACAAGCTACATGTAGTCCTAAAGTTACAGTCATAAGTTGATAGTAAAAATGGATATTAATGATGAATGAATGACTCAGTCTGACTTTATTTATTTAAGTATTTATTTTATTCTTAGTTACACATGTTCATTTTGGCAGACAGTTTTTATGTAGCGAAATTTTGCCTGTTTATTACATTTACGGTAATCAGTTCTGTGCCTGCTGATTAACTGGAATGTTACTGGAGTTGAAGGCAAATGGAAAACAGCTTCATGGTGCAACCAAGATGGTGCGCTTCGTCATTCAATGAATAGCTCATTTGGGAAGCTCCGTCATGCACAAAAGGAATTAGTTATTATCAGAAATAAGGCGGTTTGTACAGACGGAGAAGGTCGCTAAAAACCTGATCCTCTCCCTTATGCAGATGCGTTTTGATTGAAAACAGGGACATAATTATCCAGAAATGTTGCGCTTGGAGGGCTACGCTGCAGCTCTGCACTAGCAGGGGAAACCACCTTTTCTAGTCACAGAGCAGACGTCCATCAATGTGGTCGTTGGCGGGGGATTGATATCTCCTCTCTCTGTCTCTCTCTCTATCTCTCTTTTTTTCTCTCTCTTTCACACACACACACACACACACACACACACACACACACACACAGTCATTGGAGGGGGATTGATATCTGTCTCTGTGTTAAACAGTGCTTTGTGTTCCCAATTACAACCGAATCAATGGTAGTTCGGAGGCACAGAGTCTTACATTACAAAAGCAAGAACATCACTGATTGTTTCAGGACTTGGTAATCGTAGCTTGTCGTTTCCTTTTTTGGACATAGCAAATGACTCACTGACATCCAATGAGCCTTATTTGCTACAAACTCTACCAGGGACATATTCCCTCTAATTATGCTTTTGAATTGTAAGTAGTTTGTGATTGAAACCTCATAGCACTGTAGGTACCATGAAATCACTCAGATCCTCCTTGATTTGAGGACCTGGACCTCATCATTTGTTCAGAGTTGACTGCAATGAGGTGGTCTTTACTTAGATTACTAAGTTGTTGTTTTTTTAGACAGAGACATGGTAAAGAAACTGTTTGGCAAAGCTGGGAGGCCTTATTTTCGTTGTGCTTCTGAAGTTCAACGCTTTGTTATGGGTTACATCTTCATCAACAGGTCTACTGTAGCCTAATGTGCATTGCAGAATATCCATACCATAGTGTTTTTTTCACGATACATGGAACAAAACAAACCACAGTAGAAACATATTAACATTGAGTAGAAACATATTAACATTAAGATTAACAGATATGAGCAACAGCCACCAACAGAGGCAGCTACCACTGAATCCCCTGCTGTACTGAGCATTTATATGACAGTAGCATGCTATTCAGAGACACAAGGGCATCTGTGTATTCAATATGTATGTTGCTGTAGTTATTGTGACCTACAATCAAGAAGTACTCTGAAAGCGGTTTCTTTTAGCAGCACTCAGCCGCTGTGCTGGGAGGCCATGGAGTCCTTCAAGTGTTAGAGAGTACCAGTATGAGCTGCAGTTTTGTGCATACTTTTTCATTCCCCTCCTTATGACAATGATACGGCCATGTTGGTGTCCGCATTGACTGGCGTGATATGGTGGTGGATGGGGAGAGAGGGCCACGGGGGCGAGGTGTGACCTTACGACCCTCCGCTCTCGCGCCCATGCTGAGTGGGTGGCCTTTAAGGTGCCTGCGCGCTGTGAACTCGCCCTTCATTAGCCACTTTGAAGGCCACTGTCGCCGCCACCGCTTGTCCACTTCTCCTAGCGGCCCTCTGTGATCTCCTCCGCGCTCGCTGACAATTACGTCTGATGGCCAGATAGAGAGATCTGGCGCCGTCACGCTGCTCACGTCGCCGAGACGCGCCCGAGCAAGTGAGCCGTCGGTGCCGAGAGACGCGGGAGGCACACGGAAGTGTGTCGAGTGTCTTAATCCACACTGCACCGCGCGCCTGTCAGACAAGCTCGGCCCGCACCACAGGGCACCCTCCGGAAGTGGCTGAGTGAGAAAGAGAGAGAGTAAGAGAGAGAGAGAGAGAGAGAGAGAGAGAGAGAGGGAGAGAGAGAACTCTGACATCCTGAACATAATGGGAAGCTCTATTGCTTGTGGTAAACAATGTGTGTTGTAAGGAAGTGAGGAAACAGCCTCATGTTCAAGCTCATTCAGATACACACACACACACACATACACACACACACACACACCTAAATACACTGAAACACATGCACATAATCAGACACATGTACATACTACAACAAATATACACACACATACAAAAACATACAGTACAAGCACAGACACTCACACACACCCTTATATGCTTCCCAAAATGTATCTTCTTACATTAGTATAACTGCAAAGTACCCAGCCTGGTGTAGCATTTTCCAAAAAATGTTTTATCATTCAGACAATAATGAATAAACACATTTAAGTGAGCAGCAGCATGTACCAACACGCCTGCTGCAATTGTAGTGTGAATGGTAGGCTGTGTGTGTGTGTGTGTGTGTGTGTGCGTGTGCGTGTGCGTGTGCGTGTGCGTGTGCGTGTGCGTGTGCGTGTGCGTGTGTGTGTGTGTGTGTGTGTGTGCGTGTGCGTGTGCGTGTGCGCGTGTGTGTGTGTGTGAGTGTGTGTGTGTGTGTGTGTGTGTGTGTGTGTGTGAGATAGAGATTGTGTGTGTTTGATAGCATTATTTTATGACCTTTTTCTCTCTCAGCCCTGATTGGCATTGTCCTGGTGTTAGGTTGGTAATACTCACTATTCCAGTCACAATGCAGCCATCACATTACCGCGGGCGTTTCTCCTCCTGCCATCTTGCGCTTCGGTGCGCCATTTTTCTCTCACTCTGGGTAAAGGCATACATAATAATCAACATAATTCAGCAAATAAATATGGCAATCAAACCCAGGCCAAATAGAAGCACTCTGCTTTATTATAATGCATAACAATTTGACAGCCTAGAATGCCCCGCCACTAGCTGGAACTGTGAGAGAGGTGTATATGGAATGGGCTATTTTCATTTGGGTGATTTTGTCCTAATGGTGCCTTCGGTGGACGAGACCCTGTTTGCCCCCCCCCCCCAACCCCCCCTGAGGTGGAGACTGTTTCTCCCCAAGCTGTCTAAATCACAGCCTCATCTGCACTCCTCAGTAACAATGCCAGACCCAGCAGGTCCACAAAGACAATTTCACATCACAACAATACCATCTCTCGTGCTCTCTCGCTCTCTTGCTCTCTCTCTCTCTCTCTCTCTCTCTCTCTCTCTCTCTCTCTCTCTCTCTCTCTTTCTCTCTCTCTCTCTCTCTCTCTCTCGTTCAAATATGTATTGTATTTTTTCACACACACAAACACACAACACACACACACACACACACACACACACACACACACACACACACACACACACACACACACACATACAAACACACACAGAAGGGACTCTCTGGTGGCTCTTTTTAATGAAGTAATTTCAATACAAAAGACTGGTTTCAATAACTCGTTGCCATCAATGATGGAATTCTGGAAAGAAAAAGACAATGCAAATAAGAATATAGAATAGGACCATTATTGCAATGAAGCAATGCTCTTTGTTGATTGTATTGTAATTGTCACACAATACTGTGCATACTTGGTGCATTCAAACATACAGACATCTGTACATAATACAGAACCACACATCCTAATGTAGCCTACAGATATATAGATAGATGTAGAGAGAGTTAGTGACACAAAGTTATATATAATTCATTTCCTTTCTGTTATTTCTGTGTCTGTATGACAACACATGAACTGAATTCTAATGAATGACTGTTGTTTTTCAGGAAAACATATTATGCATAATTATACATTTATATATAATGAACCGTATGAATATTTCACCGATATGTTTATTTATTTATTCTAGTCATTTTTATTTGTAGGGGTCTTTCTTGGAAGTGCCATACCTCATTTCCTGGTGTGGGCAGAGACGGCCTTGGCAGAGTTATGGCGGACACAGTGCATTTGTGTGATGGGAGCCAACATATTAAACTGGAGGAAGGGGGAGAGAGGGAGAGAGAGCGAGAGAGAGAGATGGTGAAAAAAGGCACGACAGTAGCAGCACATGTCTGAGTGGCGGAAATACCTTTTTTCCCTCTCCTTTCCCCCTTCTTCATTCTGCATCGGTAGCCGCCAGCTGTTGGTAGCGTGAGGCACAGGCCTGCACGTCCGGGGAGGGAAATTGACTCGATCAAAAAGAATGTGTATGTGTCCGTGTGTGTGTGTGTGTGTGTGTGTGTGTGTGTGTGTGTGTGTGTGTGTGTGTGTGTGTGTCCATCCACACAAGCCATCTGGGCACTCTCAAAAGCTGCGTTTTTTGGGAACGGGCACATCCGAGCTCGGCGCAGAATTAAAAAAGATATTTTATCACAGAGCGGAAAGTCGACATGACTCGTCCCATTTGCATGCACAACGCACTGCGTGGAATTTGTGTTTTTGGGGGGACAAACGTAGCCGCGTGCGCCTCGAGGATCTTTGTAGTGATCAGAGACACTCTGTTGTGCTCTGTCTTTTTAAAAAAGCGGAGAGAAGTTTATGCTCTTGCAAAAGGTAATGTCATGTTGAGACACAAAACAATACACCTCTGTTTATAACTGTCATATCTTTTTAAAGGCCTGTTGGTTTTGCTCTTGTTGCGTCCTTTGTATTTTGCCGCGTAAGTCAATAGGCAACATTTCAGGAAGACGTGTTTGTTCTTGGCTGTCATTCTCATTAGTTTGTGCCAGACTTGATCTTCAGAAAGATCTGCTTCTTAAATTCCTTTTGCTTCTTCTGCAAGTACATCAAGCCGGATCCCACATCACACAGGCTACGGAGACAGGGCTGCAGTCACACTTTATGAGGCATACTTTCAGAAACAAAAGGTTGATATTTTTGACAAGTAAAGAAGAGAGCGCACCGATACATGTGAAAGCAAACACAGACTCAGGCTTTGAAGAAATGACTGTAATCTATGCTGTTTGTAGTCAGCAAGAACATTTTTATCTCTGGTATCCACTCGTCATAACCATTACAAATGTGCACAACTTTATAACACAGAGAAAGAAATTTCATCATATGTAGATGGTGATAGGATGCTTACATTTTCCATTCGGCAAGTTAACAATGTAGCAACAGGTCTAAAGAATGGATGGAGAGATTGCATCATGGTGTTTCAGATCTTCCTTTTTTAATATTTTTAAAAAAATACATTAAGCAGTAGTTTTTGCTTTGAGTGTAGATTGAAAGCATGCATTATTCATTATTGTATTATTCAAAAGTATGTCATAAGTAGATGTCTGTAATAGTTGCCACCTCTGTATGTGTGTGTGTGTGTGTGTGTGTGTGTGTCTATGTTCGATGTTTTTACATTTATGGTAATTTATAGATATTGCAAATCATTTTAAAATCTCAGCTTTCTGATGTCAATCATTGTTTAATATACTGTATTGACATTTAATCATAAATGTTATTACAATCATTTGTAAAGTATATGAAAGTCAGAAGGGAGTTGAATATGTTTTGGATGTAATGACTATTCCTATTCTTACCTTTTGTAATTATATTCTATCTGTATAAATTATGTCTGGATGGTTATGGAAATTCTAAAATAACTTCTAAAAAAATATTAGGTATTTTTTTCTTAATTTAATGAAGTTGTTGGGGTTTTGGAATTGTGTCTGTCAGCTAATGTGTGTGTGTTGTGTGACAGCACTAAGAGAGTTGGCATGTGAAAGAGAGAGACAGCACACTGAGTCCAATACCAAGGTCGATGTCCACACTCAATGCTTGCTAATTGAAATAACTCAAAGAAATTTTGAGTAAAATAAGAAAATGGGAAACCATGGTGAGGGTTCTCTCTCTCTCTCTCTGTCACACACACACACATACACCGTAGGTATGAGTTCATGACTAAATTTGTTTTTGCCCTATAAAAAATTCTCACACTTTCATCCGCCCCTTTCTGTCTCTCATTCTTTCATTTTTCACCCACCTTCTATTTCTCTCCCTTCCGTCATCCGTGTACAGTGAACAAGGCAGCTCTTTGGCCTACAGTCTTTCTCTCTCTTCCTCTCTCTTGCTCTGGTGAAGTCATTTCGTTACTGATGCCATGGTCAATGTGCTGTGTCCTCCTTGGAACAGACGCTCAGGATTCTCTTTAAACCTTCATGGCCCGGGGGTCACACTCCTGCCCACAGCCGAGGGAGGGGGACAGAAGACTGTGTGTGTGTGTGTGTGTGTGTGTGTGTGTGTGTGTGTGTGTGTGTGTGTGTGTGTGTGTGTGTGTGTGTGAAAGGGAAGATGGTGAGGGAAACACTACCTCTTCGAGCTCCCCAAAGATCATACATCAGAGCAGTCTTCTCTCTCTCTCTCTCTCTCTCTCTCTCTCTTTCTCTCTCTCTCTCTCTCTCTCTCTCTCTCTCTTCAATTCCCCCTCTCTCTCTTTTTCTCAAACACACACATATGTTCATAACCCCCTCAAACTTCACCTGTACCCTTCAAAAATCCATCAGCCAAATGTGGCCCACATGCAAATTCTTGGGCCATTGATTCCACATGAGCTGGCTACTTGTCCCAGGGTGGGTCGTGTCCACTCTCCACTGGAGGCCAGATGCACAGAACCAAACCATTAAGGGACGCAGCCCTCGTTTGTTTGTGTGTTTGTGTGTTTGTCTCCACTCCTCATGCTACCGACATCATAACCGCGAACGTGTGAGGCAGTCAGGTCCGACTGTTTTGCCCCGGTAATTTGCCCTCTTTTGCTGCTCCCTCCCGTTCCCTTCTCACCCCCTCGTCTCTGTCTGCCATTTCTTTTTTTCCGCTCTTTCCACTCTGTAAAAGTCACCGTGGCTGATCCCTGTATAAATTTCACAAATAAAAACAATCCCCTCTCAGAAGATGGTATCGTATTCATTCGCAGGCTTTTTCGGAGGCTGCAGCCGCCGCCGTAAATCTCGCCCTTAACATGTGAAAAATCCTCACATGAATAAGTGGGGGGCTTCAGGGGCCTCCGGCTGCACCGTGACCCCTCCGTCTGAGACAATGGACCCTCGTGTGCTCCGCAGCTTAGTAGAAGGCCAGGAATTTCTGTTTGGAAGTGATCGCTACTGTCTATATAATATTTAAGGGGGGGGGGGGGGGGGTGGCTGAACTAGTGTAGGCAACTGGCAGGGAATGAAAGAGCTTCCTCTGCTCTGCATCTGCTGCTGGAGGAGGATGTAGGCCTGTGCCGGCTCCTCCTCTCTCCACTCTTTGCAAATAGCACAACATAGGAGACAGTTGTTTCTGGCTGCCTCTGCGCCTGTCACAGCTGTCAAGAGAAATCCCATGAATTATGGCTCCTCCAGATGTAAGGGATCTCTAAGCTGCCTTCAACAGCCTGTGGTTTGTGGTAGACGAAGAGAAAAGGGAGAGAGATACAGAATGAGAGACAGAAACACAGACAGAGAGAGTGAGAGAGAGAGAGGCAATTCTGTATTTTGAAGAGACAGAAGGAGTCTGTCTGATGACACTTTTTTCCAATTATTTAGCTCTCACCGTTTCTTTGCTTAATATTTATTTTGCTGTACAAATGTGACATTTACACAATTTAGGCACTGAAGAAATGTAACACTATTTGGTTTGTGTCAGGAAAGAATGTAAGAAATGTCAAGCCTATTTTTTTGTGAGATGTTTTTTGTGATTATTTTTTTGTGAGATTTTTTGATTTATTCCTGAAACTAATATATTACAGCCATCCAAAATTGACTAGTTTACTGACGACCCATTTTTCAGCACTTTAGTTATATTCATCAGTGTTGGAGAAATGTCTCTGCCTGGAGTGTTTTGTCTATATAGAATTAGAGAAGACAAATGTTGTTTTTGACACCTTAATGATAGGGGCTACTTATTGCATTATTATGACTTTGCAAATGGACGTTTTGTTCAAAATTATAAAAGCACAAAGTGCATTATCGTATCAGTTTAAAAATCAATACCTGAAACCTTATCTTGCCCACTCCTGCTCGGAGTCTTTCTTTTAAATGGTAATTTAATTTGCAGTCACTGAAACCCAGTCAGTAATTACAGATGGCCTTAACCAGACTGCAGTGCATTTATTAGATATCCCCACTGACTTTGATCACAGCAGCTCATGAAACCACCTGGAGGTTATTATTTCAAAATACCAACTGTGGCACAGGCAGAACTCTGTCCAAACGACCAGACTGGTCAAACCAAACTGTTCAAACTCAATTACGAGATTAGGCTCATTCCATTTTGACGTTAAATACCCTGCCCCCCTATCCACTGGTTCTTATTTGGAGAGAAATTAACGAAATGACATTAATTGCAGACCCTGAAAAGTGCAGCCGTGTGCGTAGCATGTGGCCCCCAATGCTCTGTGCTTTGCGCTCGACGTCTGGGTCACATGGTGGGATTGCGGGGGCATAATTGTTTTAATGAAGTTGGTTGGTGGGGCGTCCGGAGCTGCTGGAATGGGTCCGATGTTGGGGTAGCGCACACAGGAACGTCATGCGCTGACTGCCAGATGCTGGCTCGCTCGAGAGACCTGTCACAGTAATCCTGCTTTTTCAAGTGGATCCAGTGTGTGTGTGTGTGTGTGTGTGTGTGTGTGTGACCTTTTATTTATTTATTTGTGTGTGCACATGAGTGTGTGTGTGTGTGTGTGTGTGTGTGTGTGTGTGTGTGTGTGTGTGTGTGTGCGTGTATGCGTGCGTGCGTGCGTGCGTGCGTGCGTGCATGTGTGTCTGTGCTGTGTGTGTGCCCTGTCACGGAAGTCGCAAGGATGAGGAAGAGGGGAGATAAAGTTGGCAGCACAGTCTTTCAGCATACCAACCAAGAAAAAAGAAAAGAAGAGAGATGTAGAAGTGAAAATTAAAAAAAAGTAGAGTAGAGAAGAGAGAGGCAGAAGCGAGGTGCCATGTGGGGATACAGATGGAGCGTGTGAAGAGGCCGATTGCTGGACACGTTTGATCCTGGCCCAATGAAGAGAGAAAACCCTCTGCATTTACAATGCAAGTGCCAATTCATTTTATTTTCAATTTTTGGAAACTATAACACATATATAAGTCCTCAGATCCATGTAATTTATTATTTTTTATTATATATATATATAATAAAGGTCTCAAAATAAATTTCTCTATTAATCTGGGGGTTTAGAGATTGGTAATGCATACATGAGTGAAATTCAAAAACAGATGGCCTCTTTTTTAAAAAAAAACATCAACGTGATGGCACATCAGTTGGGAGAGGACTTTTCCTTCTTAAATGATGAAATATTAGCACAGGAGTGGTGTCATTATTTTTAAAGCACAATTCCTGTTCCATGCAAGGCCTGAAATCTGAACATTGAAAAAGCAGACAGTTTTTCAGCACTTTAGTGCACTTTAATACTTTTTTCTTTAACACATTTTTCAAATCTCATCATACTGAATGTCTCTCCTCTACTTTTCTGTCCACTTTCCTCCTATGAATGGACTTTCCATGATGGTCACACAAAAGAAAATCACTGGGTAAAGCATGAGAAAGTTAACGCAGCACACATACTTGCTCAGACACACTCACAGTCACACACACACACACACACACACACACACACACACAAGGTAGTCTCTTTGTTGTGGAGTTTTTGGTGTGGGATTTGTAGTGGTTTATTAAGTGAAGTGCCAGGGAAAGACTTTGAGGAGAGACATTGCGAAGAGTTACTGCTGAGATGTAGAATACAGATGGAAAAGAGGAAGAAAAAAAGGCCGTTATACTGTAGGATGTAAAACATTAGGTTTTTTTCACACCGGTGTTAGCGTGATGGTACAGTACTACATTCCTTTCACATGATGTTAGCCCATCTGTTCGTGAGGAAGTTAGCTTATTTTCTTCAAAAGCTCTGTAAATCAATAAATTCTCATAATAGCCCTTTAAATAAGGGATGGAAAAATGTAGAGATGTCAAAAGTCCTACGAACAGCCAATGAATAGAGAATATTTTGAATCCTGTGCCAAAAAACATTTTTTTATTATTTGAATCCCCCCCCCCTCCCCACCCCCACCCCTTCAGTATTGAAGCTCAGTCGTTTAGCCTCGAACATTGCCGTGTAAGTGTAACTGTGTGTACTGAGAGAGGCCAGCTTCACCGCAACACTTGATCCCTCTGCCCGCGCGGGATTCCTCCTCCTGCGCCTACTCTTTTATAGCCTCGTGTCTGGACCCTGCCGCTGATGAGCTAGAACACAATTAGTGAAGCATTTTGACGTCTTAATTGCTGCAATTCGATCTTTATGCTCAGGTTACCCCCACAGATGCATCACTTAGCTTGATCTTATAGATTATTGCACTCTGAGGTTCTTCCGTTAAATGTAGAAAGTAACAGGTTGGGGAATTAGTGAATCTAAAGCAGCCCAATAAAGCCTTGCTGGAAGGTCCACACACAAACACACACACACACACACACACACACACACACACACACACACACACACACACACACACACACACACACACACTCATATTTGTAGCTAAATTACTGGCTGTCTGATTCATTTTTAATCTAACCCCCTTTGGTCTTATCAGTGTTGTGATTGGCTGTGATCCCCCTCGGCAGCGGCAGGCGTGCGGGCGTGTGGATGTTCTCCAGCCACCTCCTGGCTCCTCACAGCGTTCTCCTCCTTTGTTGTCATGGTTCTCCAGCTCCACACACGTCTCCCGAACATATGTCATTTTTCATATACGCCATATAAATGTCATGAAAATCAAAAGCGCTTTGCCAGGAATGTGCGCCAGTTGTGTCCAGGCTGCCATCTTGCATTAGAGGCTGGTCACATGCGAATTGCTGCGGTAACACGACCATTCAAACACAGGGGGCAGAAGGACAGGGGACATCCCACAACGCCCCCTCTGACATCTCAGTAAATTGGGTGTCACTTTTTGTGCAAAATACTCCACCGATTACCTCAAGTCCATCTGAGACCGTTTAAGCTTCTAATAATTGTTTGTAGAACAGGATGGTATTGTGTGTATTTTTTATTTGGATTCAGTGTAATTGCATGTATGTTGTTGTTATTATAGAGAGTATTTTGTTTTGCTGTGTGTAAAACTAGCTAATGCAGTTCAATTACATGCATTTTGCTCAAAGGCCCCGATATTTTCAATGTGTTCAATGGCTTTGATCAAAGTCAATGTTTGTGTTCGCAGATTAAATCACCAAGCATTATAGCTTGCTCTGGAACCAACATGTCTTTTATTTAGCCATTAGTAATAATAATGTACCCCGAATTTATAAAAGGCTGGTTTGTGTTTGTTGTGTTTTTTTTACCCTCATCTTTTTTTGCATGTGAAATCACACAAAGTTTGTTGCATATGCTTGTGATAGCTTGACGTATTGATTGTAGAATGCAGTATGCCCACTTTCAAAGGGAAGGCTAGTGCTGGCTATGTAACTTCAGAGAATTAATTTGCCTCGCTCGGCCTCTTCATGAGAAACACATGTCTGCAAACAGCTCCAGGTAATAAGATCTCACTGCGCCTCTAATGAAAGGGTACAGTGCCATCCATACACACAACCATAAAAGTCACCCCCAAAGGAACCCCCTATTTCTCTCTCTCTCTCTCTCTCTCTCTCTCTCCCCTCCAGTTTCTCCTCTCTCTCTTAATTCTTTTTCTGTCTCCTGTCCTTTCTTTCTGTTTCTCTCCTCCTCCCTTTCACTTGTCTGTCTCTCATCTCCCTCTCCTCCTCTCTTTCTCTTTTTAATGTGTTTTTCTCCTCCTCTCTCTCTCCCTTTCACTCTCCCTCTTGCCCACAGTATTTGCACCCCCCCCCCCCCCCCCACACACACACACACCCATTCGCCGAGTGCAGCCACTGCCCATGTTTGAGTCGAGAGTGTTTTCTTTGGACTCATCTGAAATGCATCTGTCTGTCGGCACTCCACAGATGCAGATCAGTGGTGTTGGGGTGTGGATCACAAGGCCAGTGGTGCTAATTCATCATCGCTCGCAGTCCACTGTCTGACAACACATCTGCCCCGTGAACTGTGGGAAATTAGATAAAATGGACAGAGACAGAGAGAGAGAGAGAGAGAGAGAGAAAGAATGAGAGAGGGAAGAAGAGTGAGAAAGAATGAGAGAGGGGGAAGAAAAAATGAGCGGTAGACAGGGAGAAGGAGAGAGTGGTTGACAGAGAGAGACAGAGAGTTTGAGAAAGGTAGAAGAACAAGAGAGAACGAGAAGAGAAGGATTGAATGAGCAAGTCGATGAGTGGAAGAAAAAAGAGACAAGGGGAGAGAGAGAAGAAAAGAGGATCAAAAGAGAAGGAGAGAGAGAATAGTCTGGTCTAAGTCTTCACTACTGTTGTTGTTACTGCCCCGTCCGTTTTCTGTCTGACAACTGGCCTCTGCTTGGTCCGGTCTACTTACAGCATGACGGGAAGACGGGCCCGCTTTGACTCCCACTGGAACCTTTATTTCTCATAATCACGCAAGCAGACACCACAGCGCTTCACTGGGTTAAAAATGCAAGTGTGGACACACACACTCTGAGATGTTCCCACACAGTCGGTCCATAGCTAAATCAAACCTTCTGTGTGTGTGTGTGTGTATGTATGTATGGTATGTATTATAGGTCAGGGTATAGGTGGGGGGGGGGGGGGGGCAGAGAGATGGGCATTAGTGTGTGTGTGTGTCATGCAGATATGCTGTTTTTTTTATTTATTTATCATCTCCCTGTTTTTGAGCTGGCAGGCTGACTTCTCACTCCATCATGCTCTCTCTCCATCATGCTCTCTCTCTCTCTCATCCACCCTCTGTCTCAATAGAACACACACTCAAAGGCAGATAGGAGGCACTTTTGTCTTTTTTTATTTTTTAGAGAGGTGTGTGCATGTGTCTGCCGCCTGTGTGTATGTGCCTGTGTGTCTATATGTGCATGCATGTGTATGAGTGAGAGTGGGTGTCTCTGTGTGTATGTGCGTGTGTGTGTGTGTGAGTATGAGAGTGTGTGGGTGTTCATGTGGATGCAGGGTATCTGTGCCCCCCTCCACACACACACACACCACCACCACCATCAAAAAAAATTCCAAAAGCTTTCCCTGAAATTCTAATGAGACTGAGCTCCTCACTCGCTCCTCTTTGGCTGTTCAGACAGCGTAGGTACGAATATTTCATCTCAGAAAATGTGCACAGGTCCCCAGGGCTCCCTGTTTGAGGCCTAGGGAGAACAAAATGGAACTTTTTTAAAGCCAAATACTTTTTTGGTAAGTAAAACTTTGCCTTGTCTATTAATATCTCTGGTGGCTCTCCTCTCTTCTCTCTCTCTCTCTCTCTCTCTCATTTCTTTCCAGAATGAAAGACACTATTTTTTCATCTTTACAGTAAAAGCCACATTTAGGTGGAAAGAACATTTCTGGGAAATCACTGCTGCTGCCTTTAAGAATGAGACCAAACGGAAAGCTGTAAATAACTCAGCCGAAAGCGTAGTCGTAGCATAAAAATTAACAGAGTAGTTTATGGCACTTGTGTGATTTGGAGGGAAAAGAAATGCATAAGCAAGATCTTTCCCCTATCCTCCACAGAAGACAATGTCGTTGGGTAGCCAGGCCATTGCAGTGTTCATTGCAGGCTTATGGTAATGCATTGTGCGGATTAAACATGTGCAACTGAGGTGTGATATAGTAGCCAGTGGAGTCCGTGGCACCCCTTTTTATGAAGATAAATATAGCGATGGGAAGATTTTCAGCACCAGCTGAAAAAATGGACAGACACATTCATCTTTTTCCCCTGCTGGTGTTTGGGGTGTGTTGGAGAAAATGGGTTTAAGCCCCTTTAAGTTCCCCCCTCAATGTATGGAAATGTATGTGCATTATTTAAGTGTGTGTGTGGGGGGGGGGTATTTTCCCCCTCCCTACTTACTCTACCCTCAGCCTGCTGATAGACACATAGATGGGAAGATAGATGGACGTATGCAGCGACAGACGGACACTAACACACACGCGTCTGCATACAGCAGTATTCATAAAGTTTTAACATAATCCATAGTTTTACATAATGGTATGGTGTGACTCCCTGCTGGGCCTTTGTGATAAAGATAGCATAATACTGGGCTCCATTTAAAAGAGTCCAAAGTGATATTTAATGAAAAAGGAGGGAAAAGAATGTTGTCTTATACCAGGATGATGTTTGCGTGATATTATAGGCTTACAGGCATGAGTTTATCCTTGCTTGGCTGTCACGAACATCAAGGACGTTTGGGTTAATCTCATGGGGGTTTTTTTATCGAAAACAAATTAAGAGTTGGGAAAAACCTGTGAAAGTGAACAGACTTTCTGCTGACTCCCAAGTGTTTATCGGAAGTTAATTTAGTGTTTGTAATTAAAAATGCGCTCATTCATTAGTGCAAGTCTGAGATCAAACGTGTGTATTTGATTTTATGCAGATAACGGATGAAATTAGCAAACCCTATTTAGAGGAAATTATCACAGCCACCAATATGAACTTTGGAATTAATTTTCATATGATTTTAATTTAAAGCTGCATGGGGAAAAAGTATTGCAATAAATAGTTCACCTCATTAACATTCCAAATGATTATTTTTCATTTCACAGAGTCGAGGTCCTTGTGTCAGATACAGAAAAACATGGATCAGTGTAGTAATTATTCAGAACTTGGATAAGGGGGGAAAGCAGTAAAGATACAACAATAGATAACGCTCTTTGTTTGTTTACTGACTTTAATTTAGCGGTGGAAACGGGAAGGAATAATCAAAAATGGTGAAGGAATTTGTTTGACGTGTGGATATTTGTGCGACTTCACCTGCCTCAGATTCCGAACGATAGCTCAGCGTCCTGAACGCATTTGGCACAATGTGAATTAATTGAATGTTTTTGCTTGGGGAGGTGTGGAAGTGTTTTCCTTTCCCATTCCGATGCGACAGATTCAGGTTGTGTGTCACAACTATCCAATCTCTGTCCGCAGCACGCACCCAGGTTGACATATGATGTCACGATACATCAACACAGAGACTAGTAGAGACGTAATGCATTTTATCCACTGTCAGCAAGATGAAGAAAAAGCAGGATATTTTTTTTTCATTTAGGCAGCGGAAATTTGCAACAAGGCAGAACCACCGTAGCCAAATGTAATATATTTATTCTTATGAGCACGCATGCATTTGAGGTCCCCTCCCCATCTCAAACGCCTCCCCAGTTTCTATTGGCGAGAGCCAGAACAGGGTTTCAGTACGTCAGCTGGCAGCAGAGGACCGCAAGGGCTGCGGAGTTGACCTGAAGTCACCCAATTTAGGATATCCTTGAACTTGGCCGCCGCAGCAAGTGGCTTAAGTGACTCCGGCAGGAGGAAAAACAAACGGTGGCCAGGCAGCACTGACTGAGGAGCCTCCCCACTCCTTCCTCGGGGTCAGGTGTGTGTGTGTGTGTGTGTAGGAGGGAGGTACAGTACTCCCTGAGGACACTGGGGGGGTGGGCTGGAAGGCCCATGGGTCAAAGCAGGCCGGGTGAGGCCCGGTCCAGCAGCGGCTCTCTCTCCATGTGAATGAGGCCGCAGAGCTGCATCGTCCAACACGGGGCCGGCAATGCCTGCTTTTAATAGCTCCAGAAAGATGCTGTCAGAGCAATGGGTAATTGGCCATCTTAGAACCCCAAAGGTCTGTCTCACAAATTGGCGAAAGGGCGTCTGCCCCCAATTTGATATGATCCCTTTTGTCACACTTCAGTCCATTATACACAAGCATAACTTTCAAGAAATGATGAAGGGGGAGAAAATAAATGATTGTAGATTTCTTGTTGTGACAGTTAATATAAAGAACAACCCGGAAGCGGCAGTAAAGCAGCAGAGGGTTAAAGTAAACAGATCAGACCGCAGCAATGCAAACAGATCAGACCGTAGCAATGCAAACAGATCATTCCTGTGTTTTTTTCTTATTGTTCCAGAAACCTCATGTTTTTTAATTAATGGTGTGTCCCTGCTGAGTTCCAATTAGAAACAGGTTTTTTTTACCCAGGCCTAAGGGGAAAACGTTAATTATTCTGTTGACAACAGTTGTAAGGGGAGTGTACACAGCTAATACACAGTATACTTTCATCTTTTGCCCCTTCCTTATTCAATTGAAACAGTGTTAACTCAGAAAATGTTCTTCATCAGAGAGCAGAGGAACTGGTAATTATGCACACTTTGTCGTGGAGTGGATGAGGAGAGATGAGGAGCTGTAAACACTAGACTAGACTGTATCTATATAAAGGCTGGAGTCCCAGTGACAGACTAACCTAACAGGAGAATACCAGCCATGGCAGTGGCAAGACCCGTCTGGTCCAAATTTGAAAAAATGTCTCCCCACCAGATGAATATCCCACAGATGGAACGAATATCTCTGTGAATTCATTGTTTCGACAGTAATTTCAGTGAGCCTGCCTTCTCTCAGTGCAAGAGGTACAGAGTGTATACTCCACAGGGATATATATATATATATTTATATTTTATATACAGTATAATATAGAAAACAAATAAACAAAAATAGTTGGTGATCGTTCTAATTGCTGCTACTCCAAACATCCTGTGGTAAATGTGAGTTCACGGTAATGGGAAAACATACAGAAATCAGCTATTTTCTTTTGCTTGTCAATTCCCTGCCAGCAGCTGTCTTGCTTTTGCCATATCTAAACACATGATTGGATATCTTGCTATGAAATAGGTCTTTGGTATGTCTTATCATAAATAGTAAAATGCAATAAATTCATGCAAAATATGCTGCACAAGCCGTAACATTTTACCTTGCCACAAAGTGTTTGCATAAAGATGAAGGGGAGCTGAGAGAAAAAGTAGGCCTTTTTGAGATAGCACAACAGTATAATTGTAGTGCTACCCAATCGGGCTGTTCCACTATACATATAATGTATGGTTATTTTATACAGCCTCCAGCCGGCAAGATGTTTTCAATTTAGCATGGCTCTGCGATCATGATATCACTTTCTCCGAGCTGTTCCAGATCGGGATGGCCGTGGCCGTCTAGGGTGATCACCTCGCCCGGCTCAAAGGGTTTCTTCAGGAAGAATAATTCCACAGTTGCAGGGGTACTGAAAAAGCAATCTGCAAAATACCCCTGGGTCATGTCTTTGGCCGGGTGATTTGTGTGAAATGTCATACATTAAATATAAGTTTAACATTCAGGCGTACACAGTAAAAACTGCTGTTTCCCTCCTCAGTGTTTTAGGCTTAGCAAATGGTCACAAAAGAGATCGAAATCCCCCAAACCCCCCTACACCCCCCCCCCCCCCCCCCGCCCCCCCAAGTCCTTTACCCCCACCCAAACCCCATTGCAACAGGAGGAGGGTAAAGTGAGAATGCAGCTGCCTTTCATTTGCAAATGCAAGCAAAAAAAAAACTTTTATTTTTCTCAACAGATTTTTTTCTTTCTCTCTTTCTTTCTCTACCTTTATCTGTGAGCCGTTCAGGTTAGTCTGTGTACACAGGGGCCAATCCGTTCAAATTTGATGGCTCCTCTCTCGAAGGCCTCCACCTTCATCTTAGCAGGTGTTAGTTTCATCGGAGATGCGAGGCGGAGGAAAGGACAAAGGTAGTAACTAATTCATAAAGTCGGAGCAGGCCGGCTCAGCTCCTGAGAGATGCCAAAGACGGCGCCTTCCCCCTTGGGACGTCAAGGAGCCAGTCATGCCCACAGCCGCGCTGCTCATTCGGCTGGATGAGATATGACAGTGGTGCTACAAAGCATGTCATTCTCAAGATGGACAATTGATGTTGTGTGTTTTTTTTTTTTCACTTTTCCCATTCTCACCCTCTCTCTCTCTCTCTCTCTCTCTCTCTCTCTCTCTCTCTCTCTGTGTCTCTCTTTTTCTTCCCCGACTTGTTGTTTGTCTTTTGAGAGTATCTCAGGAAAAGTTTTCCCCGACATAGCAATCATAAAAAATGAGCATACGGATGTTTCACAACCTTAAACCGAGCTCGGGGGAACTGTGCAGAGGTCTATCCATTTCATAGCCTCTTAACTTTACTGCAGTCTTCACAGCTGTTCTAGTTGTACACATAATTGTATTTAAAAAAATCTACTTGTGCAGATTGACTCCATTACCGTCTTCTATACTCTATTCTCTATACCCAATTTGTTTTGACCTTGTCTTGTCCCATAAAGGGAGTTTTACCCCTTTGAACAAACACAAAATATGAGCATTTTGTCTTCTGTGAAATTCTTCCTTAGATCAATTAATTGCTTTGCATTCATTGTGTGAAAACACAGTCCGCTTTTGTGTACGCAGACGAACACAAAAGCAGTCTGTTTATCAATTATCCATGTGGATCCCCATGTGGTTGCGTTTAGCATTGGCCTGTTAGTGCACGGTCTCTGATTTATCCATTTAACCTTGAAGGTGTTGTGTACACCAACGCATTTTACAGGCTTATAATGAAGCTTTGAATGTGGGCGCACAGTAAAGGCACGAGCAGAAACAAGGTCTCAACTCCTACCAGTACACTTCAAAGTCCCAGTCCTGAAAATCTCCTGACAGAGTTTTTGAAAAGAAAAAGTGCAGCAAATTGTTAATTTGTTACTAGGAGGAGATGAAATCAGCGGTTCTTTGTTCTGCCACAAAAACAACAAAATTCTGCATGGACGCTCAATGCCTCCCCCAACAGCCTATTAATGTTTTATTAAAGCAGCCAAATCTGTAAGCCTATAAAAATTGTGGATCAATGGCTACCTAAAAGCCTTCTAGCTTAAAATACTTTGAGCAGTGACGCAGGGGTTCGCATCGTGTGCAGTTATGAACTTTTTGAAAAGTGTTCAGTCAGAAAAATAAATAAATGCCCCTAGCCCATGCATTTTAAGAATAGCCATGAATGTGTAATGAGGGTGAGTAGAGGTGCCATCTATTCCATAGGTGGGGAATACCATGACAGGACAGGAGCTATAGAAATTCCCCTCTTCTTCTTTAAAAGCGAGAGGAATCAAAGGGGCCCTAACAGGCCATTGCAATCCAATTGAAGTGTTCTCCCGTGGGTGTTAAAGCAGGGTAAGGGAGAGGAGAATGGAGCCGAACGTGCATCATCTGAGAGATGGTTCCTAAATTCACCTGACAGACACATTCCACTCATTTTACACACTCCCCTATAAGGGTGTTAATACTTTAGTATTGGATTTGATATTTATTTATTTGTATATATATATAAATAAACATGAGAGATGAACGGTGGTGTGTGTTTCTTCATTTTCTACAGCTTCGGCTAAAATTACTTTTTAAAGCTGTATAGAGCAGTTCAAAATACCAAGCTTCACCTCATCTTCATGAAACGTCCCGAAAATATGTCTTTAGACATATTTGAATGCCTGTCTTGTTAGTCTTAGGTGTGCTTAGTGAAGTGTGTTTCTCACGTGACCATATGTCAGACTGACCTCTGCGATGATGTCTTGTCCTCCTCTCCCCACCTGGTCAGCGAGGTACAGTTGCCTCGTCTCGCCTTGCCTCATGTCAGAGCTCGTCATGTCGGACGGCCTGTCCGTTTCTGGGATGACCGGGCCCTCATGCCACCCCCACCCCTTGTGGTCCCTGACGAGTGGCCGGTCATGCAAATAGACAACATGACAACAGCGATGTGGGCATACAGCCCTAACAACAGCCAGCAATTGCAGCCACATGTCCAATCCGTCACAGTATGACAGTCAAACCTTGGGCACACACCCTCTTTAACCCTCACTCAAAAACACGCGCACACACACACACACACACACACACATACACACACACACACACACACACAGAGTACAGTACATGCACCTCAGAATGAGTACTGTGTCTCTATGTCTGCAGACACATTCTGGACTGTGTACAGTACACTAACATTCTGCAATAAAAACAGCTTCCACACAATCCCCACGCACATTTCCCTGAGCGTGACACAAACCGTCTTGTGCAGTCCATTTTGTAGCTAGTAAAATATTTACAGTAACCCACTGTAAACCATGTGCATCGCAGAATGTGTACAGAATAGACCCGTAAGACCTGAAAGCACCCACACAACTTACACAGAATCCTGTCCTATTCTGATCCAATCAGGGCCATACTGTAGGTTTCTGAACTGGTCAAATGTGCGGTCAGCACGTCAAGGCCATAGGGTTGATTCACAGAGAGCTTACAGTATGAGCTGACAGAATGAGAGGCCACACTGTGTTCTCCTGTGTTCTGAATAAACAGGCTGATTTGTGCAAGCTATATACTGTGTCACACATTGGATTGCTCTTGTTGCAATTAAACTATAGCCTACAGGTATGTACAACTGAACATAACACAAATCTGTATCTGTGATAGTTGTGTAAAGCTATGGTAGGGGGTGGAGGTATATTGAGTATATAGAGTAGGAAAAATACAGTCATGCACTGGTAATTAGTGTATTATGCATGTAAAAATACTCAACACCTAATGTCTTCTAAGACCTACGTGATGTAACGGGTTGCTCTGTGTGAGCCTGTGTAGGCTAATAGTGTCTGCATGTCTCCATGCATAGTAGATGTAATGTTCTTATGTGTGCCTTAGAACATGTTGTGAGGCGGAACCTCATACTGTGAGCACTTAGCCCTATTTAATTTCTGGGGTAAGATTTTCCTCTACATCCCCCCCTCCCCATCCAACTCATAAAAGCAAGAGGATGAAGAGCCGGCTGAGGCCATGCCAATGCTCCCGCTGGCCAGCGTGGCACGGGGGCGGCCGCAGCCATGGGGCCGTGGCAGCACCGTGCGTAGCAGGAATTCACCGCCGTGCATATTAAAGGGCCCGGCTGCTCTTGTTCTCATTTCGGCGGTGGACGAGATGGGATGGGAAAAGCAGGCGGCGCGGGCTCTCGGGCAGGAGGGGAGGATCAGCCATGAGCCACGCAGCAGGGAAGCCTGGAGCCCTCGCCGTGGCACCGCCATACCAGAGGCTCTGGGCTTGACTTTACGACGCCATGCTCCCAGACGTTACAGCTGTTTAACAGCCAGACCAGGACACGCTGAGAACCTTGGGCTGCACTCACACTTTTACTGCGTACAGTTCGGGGCTTCTCGCTCGCTCACTTGCTCACCACAAGTGGAAGTCACTCTTAATCTACACTTTGGTCATGCTAACTTCAACACAGTGCTAATTTATATATATTTGAATCTACCCATACATCCGCATGCAGTACTTGCTAGTGCAAAACTAGCTAGGCACTAACAAATGTCCATTTTAAACTATCGCATGGGTCTCTTTCACAAATAGAAATATTGCAAACTTGACATAGCATGTCACCAAGTTGTTCTTTGAACAGCTCTTAAGAATACCCACTGCGATGTCCAGGAGTGACTTACGATAAACTTACATTATGTTTCAGATGATTTTCCATAGTAAGTCTTAAATAGCATCTTAAAATGCATGGCTGCTGATACTGTTCTATTGTCTTACTGACATGTTGCCATTTGGTCTGAGTGCCTGGCAACACAAGAAAGATTACTCTTGGATTATATCCCTCAATTTGCGGTAGCATTGAAAGGTGTCTGTTCTTTCTAGAAATGTAATTTAGGAATGAAAGAATATATTAATATATACAGGAATAGTGTGTGTGCTGTTGAAGTGATTGAATCAACAAAACAGATAGACTCCATACCACAGCATTAATTTAAAACAAAATAAAAACTCTGTAGTACATATGGTCTTGCTTTTGTTGTAAAATCCTCTTGAACAGACTGAATTGACATTGGTTGGTGCTTAAAAAAAGAATAGCAAAAAAACATACCCCCCCCCCCCCAATCCCAATATCCCCTCAAGAATCCTTGTTGACCCCCCACCCCCCCCAACACACACACACACACACACACACACCTGAAATCACTTCATGAAAGCCTAAAGAAGAGGCATTCCCATCCTCACGCAGCTCTGGAGCGGAGAGCAGGAAAAGGGATACGGAATGCTGAATGTGGAGCGCGGAACGCTCACCTCCCCACCATTCCGCCTCAGAGCCGCTGAAGTGCTGTCACTCTCCCCGGCAGGCCGAGCCCATTGATTTTACTATAGTTTGGCATTACCTGCTGTAAATAACGCTGGGCTCTCGCCCGGAGCAGCAGCTGGGCTCTCTGGTGCACTCATTTGAGCGCCCTGTTTGAACACACGGCGGCATACACACTCCTCCTTTGTCTATTATCCCGCTCCCGTGTTATTCCCAAATATTGACATGGCGGCTTTTATCAGCGCTAACTGCTCACAAGGCTCCTTGCCTCATGCTCGCTTCCATTTCCTGTTATTGATTAGCCTCTCACAGTCAGCAGGTAGCCTTCCTCACAGGTTGTCCTGAGGAATCGCTTCCAATGACTTTATACGCACAATTTATACACAGTTGTTTAAGGGGGGGGGGCTCCAGTCTAGATACGTGGCCTGGCTGTGGTCAATAACCCACAATGTAAGGTATTGTGCTGTGTCATATGCTTGTCATTAAAGGCAACAGGCATATTTCTCGTGTTATGCTCATGTTAAATTCTTGTTTTTTTTTACAATTTTGTTTTCCTCCTGCTCAACATAAAGCTGTTTTTGTGTGTGTTTACACAAGACTTGAAGTGTTTGTGTGAGAGTGTTTGTGTTTGTGTATGTGTGTGTGTGTGTGTGTGTGTTATTGTTTGTGTGCGTGGGCATGTGCGCACACTGGATGTAAACATGCAGATCAGCACTGGTGTGTTGTATTTAATTTGAACTTTAGTATGAAAAAGAGTTTTCAAAAATAATGTT
>NC_055973.1:8713111-8785611 GCF_018492685.1 Alosa sapidissima | reverse complement strand
AGCCGCCACTGTCGCCCGCCACCGCCGCCATCATCATCCCCCACGTGCGTGCGGATGCCTGACGGCCGAGCGCCACTCAGGAGGATCCAGCCCGGGTGGCTGGACTTCCCCCCCTCCTCCTCCTCCATCTCCTTCCTTCCTTCCCTCTCTACTGACGCCTTGTCCTCCATGTTGGCATGGCTGCAGTATCTGTGCAAACAGATCCCAGGCTCTTTTCGCTCAGGCACTGAGGGCTGGTTCCCCTGCTATTTGGCCCTTGGGTACATTTGAAATGGGGGGGGGGGAAGGAAAGTGTGTGGCGCAAGCCAACAGGCTCTCCTCATCCGGGCTGCTCTCCAGGCTCCAGTGATGCCAGCCAGCCAGCCAGCCTGTGTATGGCCACGGCCATCGAGAACCAGGACACTGCAGACACTTATCAGGGCACTCTCAGATTGAGTTACTTATCTCCATATTGCAGTATAGGATAAGAAAAATGTTCTCCTCTAAAGGAAAGAAAGTGTATGGTAAAGGATGCATACTCTCTGTTAATAAGGTTATACGGGACCTTGTTATTTTTTAACTGTTGCGATTTCATCTGTCAAGGCTTTTTTTGTGGAATGTGGTATGCTCTTTACCATGACCTGTCATTTCCTCCATCCCTAGGCCTCTGTGTGCATGAAGTGAAGCTCTCACTCTCATCTCTCTCTTTCTCTCTCTCTCTCTCTCAGACACACACACACACACACACACACACACACATACACATACATGTAGATATAAACAAAATATTATGTCCATATCTTTCTGCAATCTTATTCCTTAAAATAGCTTATTTGGCACAGTGGTTCATCATAGACTGGTGTGTGTGGCTCACAATAAGTTAAGTATGTCATTGGGCACCTTTTCTGCATGAATACAAGACATGGTAGTCAGAGAGCTTCCCATTTTCAGTGCAAGAGACATAATCTCAGAAGAGATCAACACTCATCTACTCACACGTAATGCTTTCTGACGGATTGTTTTTCAGAGACTGTACTTAATTGAGAGTGTGATATGGATGTTACATAAAAAGTCAAATTTTATGATTGAGCAGAATTGGTGCATGTCTTACGTATAACTACATTTTAGGTAAAAGTGTAACAACATAGAATTTTGTCAGCTAAATATGAATAAGTATTTTACATTAACAATTTCAAATCTTTGCAAACACATGCTATGTTTAGTACTGTTTTTTTAATGTCCCTTATTTACTGCAGGCTTTATAATTTTGAAAATATAACAAGAGGAAACTTTAGACGGTACAGCAAAAGATGCAATAACCGAGCCTAGCAATGATTTCTTTGTAAATGCACAGGGTAAGATCATTCACTGAAAAAAAGAACACATTAAAATACAATTTAACCTGTTTGTTTAGTATCTTATTTATCAGCACATAAACACAGGGATAGGTTTGCTTGTTTTTATTTAGTGATGACAACCCAAATCAGTGGGTTTCTCCCTGTGTGTTATAAGCCTAATGGGCAGTAGTGGGGCCGCTCCGCTGGCCGTGGTAGCCTGGCTGCTTTGATTCTGATTCAATCTGGATGGACGGATGGATTTGCCTTATCTGTCAAGTTGCCATGGAATTGACTTCTTCCTTTGGCCACTGCTGACCGCTTGTAGCCGCCTTATTTACCAGGCAGGACGGACCATTGAGTGCAAGAGGAGGGAGGGATACCTACGAGGCCCCCGGAGACTAACTGCCACACTCTCTCTGTTTATATTAGCACTTGATTGGAGTCCACTAAGGGCCACAAATGTATGGATTATGCGCAAAATATGGATAATCATGTATATAATTAGATTTTCACAGAAACAAATCTTAAATATGTGTAACAACTAAGGAAATGCAAATTTTAGGTAAAATTATTAGTAGGTGTGTATTCCTCACCTACAACTGTTTTAGTTATTTAACAGGTGATCTTTTACTAATAGCTCCTAATTAAGGGGTTCATTTTTTAATCATGATATGCAAATTATGTAAATTGCCATAATTGGCTAATTAATTAAATTAATTGTTAATTATGGCAGTGAGATTGGCATATATAATTGTGGCTTTGATGATATGAAAACTTTAAAGAACAGGATGTCACACACTGCAGTAATATTTATTTGTGTCTCACCACTGTAGACCTTAAAATAAGAACAAAGAAAGCAGGTGCATCAGAAAAAAAACATACATTTTCCACCACCTTTGGACACTTGGCGAGACAGGTGTATACCCAAATCCACGGTTTTCTTTAATGAAGCTCGGAAAAATAAACAGACAAACCAATCTATGTGGGCTTGACAGAGAGGCTTGTTCTAAGAGTTTGTCTATTAAAGAGGGATCAACAATGAAAAGATCCGCGCAGCCCAGTGCAAGGGCCAAGCAGGAGGGCGCGCGGGGGGTGAACACACTCAATGGCATGAGCTACATCAACAAAAGCGTGTGCACGAGCGTAGTTCAGTGTACATTTCCTGATTAGATCGACTGGCCAACTGAAGTCACTTTTCAACAAACCGTTCCCACAAACGTCTTGCTAAATACTTTACAGTCACTTGCATTGATTTTCTTTATCAAATACACAGAGTGGCGCGGTGTGCGCACAGCCGCCTCCCTCGCCACTGGCTTCAACATGCAAGGTCTGTGATGGATGTAAATGTATTTGACTGACATGCGTTGATTTTAAACCAGTTCTTCTAACTTTCTTAACCTACGGATCAGTGCAACCAATGCCTGTACAAGAGATCCCACCCGTGAACTTGAACACGGTGTGCCATTCATGACGTCCTAAGCTCATATCTGGTTATGCATAGTTTATGCCCTGAGGTCTTGCTTATTGTTTGATGTGATAGCCTCCTGCAATCTGACATTAAAATAATGTGGATAGAATTACTGTTGTCTTCTTTAAAGTATGTCTCTTGCTTGTTTTGATTAAGCACTTCTATAATTGTCATTCAGGGGACTATCATTTTGCATATGGAAGCACTTAGGCTACAAAATATGTAACTTGATCGTCAACTACTCTGATACGCTTTATTTCAAACCACAGTCAAGTCTATCCCCCTGGTTCCTTCAAAGGGGAAGAAAAGCAAAGCTGATACTGGTCTCATGTCGCGTATGGATTTTCGTTTATATAATCGATTGAAATGTCCCAATACATTGATTTAAGGTCCACTGTTTTACAAACAAGCGTTTATGGATCTCGATTTTACGTTAGAAATGATTTTGGCATAGTGTTCGCAAATTCCCACTGTTTTGAGTAACATTACTAAACAAATAATCGTTTGTCACCTTTGGTCCGTCACTAAACAAGAATGCAAAATGGTTTAAAAAGCCTACTGGCGCAAAAATGAGTGCACAAAACTGTCCTTATTTGTAGGATCATAAAATATTGGCTAAAAGCAATCATTTGCTCCCCATTAAAACCCTTAGAATTGTATGCCATCTCGGAATGATTGCTGAATATTAAATTAAAGTTAGATAAGTCCGCATTGAGGGAGGCAGCCCCCTATCCTCAACTTTCCCATTTTCTGTACCGGCATCAGCGCGCTCCTTTCTATTCAATGACAATGTGCCAAATCTAGGCATTTTGACAAGAGTTTCCATATGCTATATGAGGAGCATCAGAGAGAAGAAAGACGGATACGGGATACCCTGTTATAACAAAGGTAGTTCATGTTTTATTTCAATTTCTGCTGGGATTGTAAGTGCGCTTCGGAAACATAATATAAGCAATTTAAACATTTGAAAGAAATTCTGCATTTATCGATGTCTACTGAATCGGTTACGGAAAACACAAGACGGGGGAAAGTAGTCGTCTTGCAGTTTTTTATACACATAAAATATACTATCTCAAAGGAATTTGTGCGTTTTTTTGACGTTTAGAAAGAGATATTCAACATTTAACATCTTGCAAATTGGTTAATTGAAATGCAAAAAAATTATAATATTGCGCGTCATGTAATGCTAGACAATAACTTTTCTCTGGAATCTGATGATAGGTTCGGTCTGTGTTTAATACAGTATTGTGAAATATTGACCAGTCACCTGTACAGCTTCATCCCCATTCAACTAAAAGTGGATGCCGATTTGATTTTCTTTTAATGGTCTTCATATTATATTAGTTTATGTGCATATAGCGGATTGATTTTTATTTTTATATTTTACCTGCAGTATTAAACAGTTGGCGATAATATTAGCTATAGGTAGGCTACACGCTGGGCCTCTTCTTCTCGTGTTTGTCTCACAAAGTTGTAGTATTTGTCAGGTTTACTTTTTCACGGATTGCTTAGATGATATGTATTCACAGAGTAGGTTATTTTGACCAGATTTCGTGGTAGGGAAAGGGTCGCTCTCTGTCAGAACATGACCTCTCCAACCCCAGAGGGCGCCAGGCGTTTTCCTCAAACCCCTTATCTTAAAGGAGGGACACGCTTATGCACATAACTTCATCAAGTCGAACAAAAACGAGAAAGATGGTTTAAAACATTGCTGGACTACAGGGTATGTAAATTATATCAACTTGGCAATGTGTGTTTTGTTGGTGAGGGAAATTGTTAAGTGTAAAAATGCACGTGATATAAACAATGTAAGATATCATTAATATGCTACTAAAGACAGTTTAATGTTGTATGATATATAATATCTAATACAATAGTAACGTTTCAATGAAACCATTCGAGATAGGAACATAGACATACTAAAATGTAGTTCTGCTAGATCATGGATAATGGGCTGTCAGTGGAAAATCATCAGATATGACCCCATTTCACAAACAGTGTTTTAACAGGCTCGGCGCTCAAGGAATAAAACACATATCCATACAGAATATAAAGATATTCATCTGTATTAAGCAGCAGATTTAAAAAATATATATTCATATTGAGGCTGATATTAGTTAACACGGTCTTTTGGTAAATAGCTCTAGGAGAAGCATAGCAAGCAGGGAAAAGGAGGGTGGAGACAGAAGCTCACAAACGTTATCAGTTTTAAATTCTTACTTTGTCCATTTTTTACATAGAACAGCAACTCAAAGCGTTGTAAAGAACTCTGCCTTATGCAATAATTACACCAGTCAGCATGCACAAATATACTTGCAAAGGATGAGAGCTCTTTAAAATCAATAGTTTCAAAGTCCTCCGCACGCAGAACACAGTTTAAACGCACTCGTCAACATTTGCAAACATTAAAATAACCTTTAGTCCGATGTATTTAGTTTACATTAAAGTAGCTTTGTGGTGGGACTCTCCTTGCGTTTTCTGTCCCTCCTACAGCGGACTCCCGCTCTTGTCTATTCCCTTGTCCTAATAAGAGCTCACATGGGGTTGGCAGTAGGATTCCCCGGAGGACCAGCAGCCATGAATCGGGGTGAAAAAGCAACGCCTCCGTTGACCATCTCTCCCGAGCCAGAGACCGAGAGAATCTGTGACATACCAATCCTAAAACCGGACTGAAGGACTTTGCCTCGGTGCAACCTCAGTCCTGCTAGCATCCTTATCGTGAGATCCGGAAAGCTAGCTCACTCAATTCACCTCCTTCGATTTTTTCATAAAGGAGAGGCGATCTCTTGATTTTCCCCCCGATTAACATCTTGCAGGGTCTTCTCTCTATGGCGACCATTAGTTGACTAAAGACTAAGACTACAGCTAGAAATCGTGCTACCAAATGCAACTTTGAGGCAGAATTGTCACCTAATGCCTCACTATGATTTTGTTCATGATATAAAAATATTGCCACATACTTTATCTGAGTACCACTCTCCTTTACCAGAGGTCATACTATTTTCAGTGGTGTGAAGGCCTGGAAATGTTCAATCATTCTTAAAAGTATATAAATATCCTAGATACCGGAATCAAAAGCCATTCATGAAGCTGCATCTGTTACAATTACTAGTTCATATATTCGTGCAAGGATAAAAATAATATGTAGTAGCCTATCCATGCTCTCCACATTTTGAATGACGAACAAATTAATATACATCGACTGTACAGTTGCATTCACTGGCATGGCATTTTGTGTTTTAAACTAATCGTATTGCATGCTTGCACATCACCGCATGCTTTCATTGGTATTCTGTTTCCCTTAACCTTTATTTTGTAGTCTTGGTCGGCGTAATTTAAAAAGGTAAAATTAAATGCAATATGTAACTTGCATTGACCTATTAATGGCCTAAATATCATTTGTTAATTGTTTTAAAACAAGCCAAGTTTGTTTGTAAAGTAGTAAACCGATTCACTGATGTCAACTAGGCTACAGTTAAACCAGTATGGTTGCATTCATGCGCTTTACGGCGAGCAGTTAAGCGAAAAAAGACACTGGTCTAAATAAATTTGATACTGTTTGGTGTAACGTTGTATTTCTTTAATTAACGGTCGTAAATGAAACTAACAAGTGATTGTAAGTTAAAATGCTGTCGCCGGTTGTTGACAGACCCGTAGCGTTGGCCACATCGTCACTGACACATCCTCAAGCACGGTATCTGTTTGTTATTTTCATCTTGAGTCAAAAAGATGACTTGTGTCTGAAAGTCAGGACATAGTCATGCACGTATTGTTCAGAATGACGTTTATCAATTTCGTATATAGCCAACCAAAAGATTTCCGCTCTCTCTATTAGATCATTTTTGTATATCTGGCCCGCACTGCCCTTCGGCTCTCCAAGTTGAAACAGCGCGTCATTTGCAATGTGGAGACTGTTGATCACCTCGCTAATTACGCCTCTCTCTTGCTCTCTCTCTCTCTCTCCCTCCCTCTCTTGCTCACTCCCACTCTCTCTCTCATTCCCAGAGTGCATATCGGGAATAGACACACAAAGACATGCGCACTCAACTTAATCAGCCATTTTTTTAAACAGGGCTAAAACGATAATAATTAGCAGAATAAAGACATATCGGATTTTCATTTCCTTTCCTTCTTTCCCCAACCCCTTCACAACCTTAACAGCCAGGCAACCGTCGACACCCTCAAAACGCCCGGACCCAAAGGATCGCTTCTTCATCCTCTCGCCATTCGCATTTTTATTTTTTTCCAATAAAGTTGGAGGATTATTTTTCTTTTTTCATTCGGTACACTCTTTCGCATATACTGGATGTGGTTTTCTTTACAAACGATATAGCGAAGAAGCGGAGAGATCTGCGGGGGAAGAAAGTAAGTTTTTTTTTAGCTTTAACTTTTATTGAGTAGTTGGTGTTAAATTTAGGTCGCGTATTGATTATCTTTCTTTGTTGATTCCGCAGAATCTTTGACATCCCCTTTTCAGATAACAACAATTGTGAGACTTTCTTGACATTTGACTACCTTTAAAAATCGTTTGCTTAGTTTTAAACGGGTATCGCGGTACTATTAAGAACAAACTGTCAGTACAGTAGGCAGTCGATAGAGAATGACAGCACTATCGTAGCCCGATTCTATTTTCAAAGTTTATTCAGGCTCCTATTTATAATCTTTTCCAGGTTTTAGTTATCACATATGAAGACATGATTTGTATAAGAAAGACACCGTATGGTTAATAATTAAACTTGAAGTGGAGAGGTCCGATTTCACGTTCGTTACGGGTTTTCTTGCCTTTTCGGCGAAGAGATGGACGCGGCTTTTGTACAGCTATTAGCCTGCTGGTACATAATTGCTTTGATCTTGTCGTATGGTCCATTGTTGGCATCTCGGTCGAGCTATTAGGCGTTATCTTTTAAAACAATGTTGCTCCAAAAAGACAACATTCGTAGCAGAGCATGCAGGCTACCCTGATAACACTTTGGCGAAACGGTGTCGCGACGTAGGCTACTGGTGGATTCAGGCGTGCGAATACGGAGCAACGGGTTTCATTCTTAGTGTATAGTCAAGAATCCTTTCATATGAAGTAATCTCCATCCAAAATATAACTCGGCATACATAGCTATTACCTGCTGCGTGCTAAGTAGTTTCCCTTTACCGCGGCGTGGATGTCTGTGTCGCCGAGAAAAGAGACCGATAGGAGGAATACAACTCTAACATCAGGCAGGTCCCACCGAGACAACAACTCCGGGAATCTTAAGTGTCTACCATTGAAAATGGACTTATAAAACACGACGTTTTCATATTGTCACCAATACTACTTCCCATTTTACTTCAGTCCTCTTGCTGTAAGTTCCATTTTGCGCCTTATTTCCATTTCTTGTATCATGTTCTCCATTCAATTAATTGTCCTTGCGGATGGTGGTGTGATGCCATGGATTCCTAAACTTCTACATGTAATTGCTTTTTGTGAGCTGTAACCCTAACATTGGACATGGTGAGAAAAGGGGAACGTAGGGTGTCTTGGCTTTTTGGTTGATGGTTACTGCAAGGCAGAGTCTCGGCTCCGATTGGAACGCGACAGTGACAAGGGCATCGATCGCTTGCATTGAGAGCCCAGAAAAAAACAAGGCAGGAGGAGAACACAACACAAACCCCGGTATGTAGCGGTGTGTGTAAAGGCTCCGGTCGCCGTATCATGAGCTGGCGAGGTGGTTTATTTTTGAGGATTTTCGTGGGTCCCTTCTTGTCTTCTGCGTTGCGGATTAATAATTTCTTTATTTTGTTTATTTTATAGGAAATAAGATAAACATTAAACGACATTTTATTTCGTGGTATGGTTTGGTAATATATGTAGATGTACTGTAGGTTATTTTCTGCACATTTGGAAAATCATTTTCCGCACAAATGTGGATTTAATGGACTATTTTTTGTGTTTTACCTGTAATTGTTTAAATTCTATTATTATTAGGCTACTCTTATTATTATTATTATTATTATTATTACTACTAGTATTTATATTATTATTATTAGTAGTAGTAGTGTTGTTATTATCACAACCTTTGTTATAGATTGTGTATTGAATAGCCTTTTCATTTCTTTTTTAACTATACTATATCAGTGCACAGATTAAAGTAGCCGTTTTTACCTTTATCTTTGTGTTGGTGTGCATATCTGAACTCTGTACTTTGGTAGCTAACGTTACCCTTACATGTATTGATAGATGTGGACAATGGCTAATATCTTAACTGCAAATAGTGTGAGATATGGCTGGATATTAATCAATACATTGGTATTCTCAAAATAATTGAGGATGCATTGATCCACAATCCCTTTCCTCTGAACTATGTCAGAGTGATGTAATTGTCCCTGCGACTTTTGTTGTAAAGGTATTGTGCTTTATCTGCATGCCTTGTTTTGGTGGGAAGCTGGGATGTGTGTGTGTGTGTGTGTGTGTGGAGCATTTTGGTGTCTCCTAACCTGTGTGTTTATTTTGTGATGGATAAAAACAGTGCAGATTATTTTTTAGGCTGCATGGGATATTGTAAAGCCAGGCAGGGAAGCACCTAATGGCCTTGGAGATTCTGCAGAAAAGACAGGCTCAGACTTCTCCAAAGACCCGACAATGTGTCATTTCCATGAAGCCAAATTGCCCTCTGCCTATATGACATTAATGTGCAAATCAATATTTCAGGGATTAAATTTCCCTTCTTCATTTTTTATGGTTTCTACCTCAGTAAGTCTCAGGTCCAATAGAAGAGGCTGGATGATTTAAAATCCCTTACTGTAGAAAGGTTTGCCTCAACCCTGTCGCGGCACTTTGCAGTGCATCGCAGATGACTGTCATAGCATGACATGCAAACGTCCCATTTAGGGTGCAGCAACGCTGAGGGAGGATTTTGTGCTGAGCAAAATAGTTTTAAAAATGTGGTTATCCGAGTATTGATTGTTATTACAATGAATATGTCCTTACACTGTGAAACTGGTACACATGTGTAGACACTTCCGCTCTCTCTGTCTCTGTGGCCAGCACAGATACGTATGCGCACACACACACACACACACACACACACACACACACATACACAATCTTTCTCCTACTCTCTCTCTCTCTCTCTCATACACACACACACACACACACAGAGAGAGAGGCATACAGAGCCTCGGCATACACCATGCATTCATTAATAAACAGAATACACTCGTTGCCGTAAATATGCATCTTCCTGAAATCTTTCCTGGGGTCAGAAAGTGAAATAATATTGCCTCTAGTCATGAACAAGACACGGCCGATGAAAAGACGAATTTCTTTCAAAATGCGGAAACCCACAGTATTGTACAGTATTTCATTGTGCTGCCGCACTTGGCTCTGTGGAAATTCATTATCCCATTCAGTTTCCGATGTCACGGGGGTGAGCTTTATTTTCTGTTTTCTTAAGAGCGGACACCATGGGCCCTTCTCTTTCTGAGGTTCCTCTGTCTGTCTGTCTGTCATTAGGTGTTTGTTTTTCGACTCCTCCTGTGCCATCTGGTCCCTGTTCTGAAGCACAGCTGCATGAATTTCATATGTGATAGAACGGTTTTTCCATTTGGCTATTCAGCTCCGTGCTTTGAACAGACAGGCTCGCTTAATTTAGCCAGCTAAAAGAAATGCAACATGGAAAAGGACAAAGGGCTCTTTAATCTGGCCGTGGCTTTTTGATTTCTATGAAGATTCCTTACACTTTCAAAACCTGGGCCATTGCAAGGGTTTCGAGGGCAATGTTTTTTTGTTTTTTTTTGGTTCTATCTGGCACTTTTCTCTCACGGAGGAAGCAAATGTCAGGCTGCTGCATGGAAAAGTGTTATGGTACATATCTTCATTTGTTATGTGATCTGAAATAGTTTTATCGAAAAAAGCGAGAGTGAAAACAATGGACAGTCCTCGACTGATCAGTTTACTGATTTAAGCGGAAAAAAAAAAAAAACCTTCCATAAAGGATAATATAGCTACCCCTCTACGCTTCTTCTCCTCACGATGGCTGTAGATAGCATTGAAAAATTATCACATTGTTGTCTGAAGAACTGTGGGGCTTTTGTGGTCGTCGGCCCAATTGAATTTGGTCCAGTTAGGACGCAACAGAACATGCCTCGGTCCACAGCTCTCGGAGTGGGGGGTGTAGTGTGTATGTGTGTGTGTGTTTGGGTGGGGGGTTGGAGAAAAGGAGGGGGGGGGGGGGGGGGGGTGGAAAGCTGAGAAGTCAGGGAGCTGGCTTAATGTATTAAGTGGGGGGCTTTTTGTGTTGCCCCCGAGGCTGTACCATAACACACAGAGCCTCTCCTGCTTAGAGGCTGTCTGAAGGGTTAAAGACTTGGACGGGGTTCAAGCCTCAGAGCGCCTGGGGAAAGCGCAGTGAGAACATGTACATGTTTCATGTAATTAGCGATTAATTATATTAACATATGCAAATTGTCAACTCGGAGGTTTGTTCAGCTGGCTGAGATCAGCTGGTCACAAACGGCTCATTGTTCTCTGGCAAATAATGGATTTGGAGGCAGGATAGTGGAAAGGCATCACCAGCTATCTAATTTGAAGTCGTACCATAGCAAAATTTCATTAGTCTCCATGGAGACTTGGTTAATTATGCTGACTAATGCCCCCCCACCTCACCCCCCATGACCCCCCACCCCCTCACACTACCTCCTAAAATAAAAGAAAGAAAAGGCTGTGAGCTTAATCCATCTCACAATGACACTTGTTTACACACGCGCCCCCCCCCCCCCTTCCTCGTGTGGACATTTGCATATGCAAATCTACTGCCTTTTTCGTTAGTCTCTTTTTGGTGGCGGCTTGGTGTTGCACACGTGGAAGACAATGGCTTGTGTCCGGGCCGAGGAAGGATGCTAGCGAGCAGCTCAGCAGCATTCTTTCATAATTTGCCAGTGATTAATAGATCAGGCACACTCTGCATAGGCCTCGACACAAGAGAAGGTCAGTGCCAAGAAGAGTTTCCACAGCAACTAAAGTGCCGCTCTCTTCCCTAAGGCTAATTAAATAACACACTTAAAGCAAAAAAAAACCTCAGAATAAGAGAAAACACTCACAAATACACACAGACACACACAAAAATTGCACGCACCATCTTAAATAATCTGTAGTTTCTCTAGTTGCCAAAGACGAGGGGATATTTGATGAGATGCTGGTTCCTCAGCATTAATGTTGATCTTTTTTTTTTGACAGAAATGTAAACTGATATAATTGCTTTTCAGTGGAAGGAATGGAAGAGGCTTCTATGTGTGTGAAAGCATCAGAAGAGGATTAGCATTGCTTTGCATAATGCAGAGTGGCCTCTGAATGGGCTGGTGAATGGTCGACTGGGTGGCTAAGATGAAAGGAAGATGGAAAATGCTGCTTCTTCCTTCTTTCTTTTATTCCGGGGGTCTTGGCTGTCCCTAAAGATGTGTTTGTCGAGGACTTGAGACAACATGCGTGCAGCTCGTATATATCTGGAGACTCCCAAGATGCCGGCAGATTTTGTCGTCACGTGAAGTACTATGTATGGTAATGAGAGACTGGTAAATATGGGTTCCTTTTGGCTTTAGTGCGGGGAAAAAATGTATGAGTGCGTCTGACTGCGAAAACATTAGATGCATTGTTCTAATGGAGCCGTATCTTCTGTGGGGTGCCATGGTGCGGGGGAAATTCCAGATCTGTAAGTCAATTAATCGTTCTGTTGACAGCACGGTGTACACGTTAAAATGGGTCTTTTTGAATTGATGTGCTTAAATGACATAGAGAACAGTCTGGCCTGAGATGTTAGTCGCAATGTTTTTTTTTTTTTTTTTGTATTTTTGGTGTTTTTTTGTTCCTCTGTTTGTTCCAGAGAAAATGTGTTCAAAATGTTAAGATGAGGAACAGATCGCTGTGACGTGAGCTCCAAACGCCACTGGGGGAAGAGTAACGTACAGCAGCATCACTGGAATTACTCTCTCTCCCTCTCTCTCTCCATCTCTCTCTCTTTCTCTCTCTCTCTCCCTCTCTCTCTCCTCCATCTCTCTCTCTTTCTCTCTCTCTCTCTCTCTCTCTGTCTCTTGTCGGCTGTATGGAAATGATCTCGTGGTGAACACAGGCAGCGACAAAAGAAATGTCCCCATGTTGTTTTGTTGTTTTCCACTAGGTCAGTGTCCTCTTTCACTGACCTTTTGTGCATCATAACTAGGCTTTTTTTCAAATGCTAATTTTTTTACGGAGAAGAGAGACTGAGACAGGGAGAAGTGCTGCTTCTGAACAAAAGCATGGTTTTCTCTCTTCTTTCTCCTCTGATGAGCAACTCATTTGTTCCTTTAGTGCAAAAGAGGGAAGCTCTGTGTTGATTTTTAAAAAGATGACACTTCCACTCTTTTTAACCCTTGAACGATAACGAAAGATGCTGTTCAAAGGATTGTTCAGTGCGTTCTTTTTTTTTGGAGTGGGTTGCACAGTTAAGACGGGTCATGGCAATTGTCTGGCTGGACTGAGTGTGGGCTCTGACATACTTTACCAGATGTTGATTTCCAGCTCGCTGCCAAGGGAAACTTGTATGCAGTGGAGTGTCCCTTTCACCCCTGTAGGGTCACCTCCCCTTTGCTTGGATGCGTTTTAAACTCCCCACTTTTTTTTTGGGGGGGGGGGGGGGGGGGGTAAGGAGAGACTAATAGAGTTACTGAGGCTTTGTGCTAAGAACTGCGACGTCTTCGAACATTTGCTTAAAAAAAAAAAAGCGTACTGTTATGGGAAAGACTTGTTATCGAGAGGAAATGTAATTTTTGTCCTCACTGAAAATGTTCATTATTGAACAGAGTTATCTAAATGTTTTTGTTGCTGTTGGGTTGAGGCCAAGCTGGATTACATTTCTCTCTCTGTCAGTCCACGTCTCATCGGACTAGGGGGATTCCCCCCCCCCCCCACCCACCCTCCCTTCCTCCTCATTCTCTCAAGCTCACCCCGTTTTGCATGAGCCATCTTGCTCAGGATATTAAAATGGAAAGAAATGGATTTAGCATTTATACATGTGCATTTATTTTCCTGGAAAGGACAAGCAGGCGCTAAGGCACAGACGTGATGGAGCACAGCTACTAATCCTTCTTCTGTGTGCTCCCCCTCAAATCCAAATGGTTCCTGCTCTGTTATTTTTTTTCCATCTCACTCTCCCTCTCTTTCTGTCTTTCTCCCTTTCTCCCTGATCCCAGTTCAGGTTAAAGTAGGAGAGTGAGACATCTTTCTTATGTAAACCCAGCTGTGTTCGTTTAATCTGGCAGAGTCCAGTTCCCTGCTCCTGTGTTGGTGAGCGTGTACACTGATTTCTGACGAATCAGGGTCGCCGAACCAAACACGGCCTAGCTTCACCGCTGGCTCCCATTCGACCCGTGATGGCAGGCAGACAGACACACATGCACCCGTCCAGGGTCGAAGGTCGTCATGTCTGTGCCGTTACAGCACAGGTTACAAGGACCTTCTGCTAGTTCCCTACAGACCAGACCTGGCTCTGTTGTATGGCAATTCACAGTAACTACAATGTTCCTTATTTAAACAGTAAGGTGGTCAGTACTCATTGCTGTTTTTAAAGCTGTGCAGTTGGACAAACCATGCTAAAATACTGCCTCCGTATTCAGTCTTTGTCCAGCAAGCTAGTTTAAATCTGTTGACTTTGATGTGCACCTGTTGTAAATGGTGTAAAAGAGTGCAGATATTTGATTTCTTGATATATAAAATCAACAGCCTTAGTGGGCATAAGGGGAGAAGAGCGTATGTTCTTGGTATTGTCTATCTATAGGATGCTATAGGTTTGTGTCACAGCAGTATTGTGCATTGCAACGTATGCTCTAGTGTGTTTGTTCTTGTCTGTTTTGTTCTCTGTCTGCTTTTACAGTAACATGAGAAAAGCATCTGAGCAGTTTGCAGGGAGGCAGCATAGAATAGCAGAGTACAGGTCACCTTTGTGATTTAATGTGCCTTGTCACACAGTGCTTTAAAGCATAAAGGTAAAGCAGACACTATGTTTAGTCTGTTATAAATATGTATGGTGACCAGGTCATGCTTTTAATAGAACCATATACAACTTTCCAGAAAAGATATCAGCAGTAGTATTCCTCACAACACACAGCCACTTACTCACATGTGGATCAAAGCAGCAGAATGCAGAGATGCATTGAGCCCTCTACAAACCAGCAATAACAAAGATTCTTAGATGGAAACCACGCCTGTTCATAGCCTGCCAGCACTAAATGCTGTTACACACACTAAGGCCAAAATGGCAGCCACCAGCATGTCTGTCCCATTTCCTCCCCTGAGTCGAAGCATCCCCCAGTGTCTGATCTCATAATATATGTATACGCATACAGACATGCGGTATTGTGGTGCACATTTTCAAAGCCAATTGGCTTTGGATAACAAGCCATTATTAGCGATCATAAGAGGATGGTGGAGGCTAATTAAATATGTATGATTGTAGTGTCTTAAGTATACAGATAAATGAGTGCTGGCCTCATGAATATGCAAGGCACTCAGTTATCCTTGACCGTAATGAAAAGACGATATTAATATAGCCACTCCACCTGACTGTCTGTCTCTATGGTTTTGTGTGCGTGTGTGGCTCTGCATGAGTATGTGGATGTGTGTGTGTGTGGATGTGTGGATGTGTGTGTGGATGAGTCGAATGTGGGGATATGTATCTGCTTGTGCTCAGAGAGAGGATATTTCCAGACACACAACCAACCAACCACACACACACACACACACACACACACACACACTGGTAGGCTACACTCACACCGTTGGGCCCTGTGTTTGTGTTGGGGTGGAGGTTGAGCACTCCCCCAGCTGTCCCAAGAGAGGTATTTAGTTAATACTAGACTCCTCATATCCTGTCACAGTCTGGGCTGGCCGCGTCGTTGGAATCATCTCTAATTATTTGCTTTAAAGAAGTTTAGACTTTCCAGTGGTAAGGAGGAACAGAGACCTTTCTCGTAGGATCGTAATAGGTCATCTTGTCATCACATTTAATGATGTGTAAATGGTTTGGTGTCAGGGTGGACTGCAGGGTCATTTTGCTGGAATTTGTCTTAAACAGGCTCAGCTTTAGGTTGTGCGGGATGCCGGGGAAGGCTACTTTTGTGTATTTTTGAAAGAAAGGCCCTTTAAACAGTCGTAAAAAGGAAGAGGTATATTTTTCCATATGAGTTGAAGTTATGGCAGTGTTTAGCAGTCCTCCTTGTCCTCCTGTGGAAAGTTAGGTACCTCAGTCATCCTTCCATCTGAAAACCTTTACAGACAATTTTCAAAAAGTGCTGAAAGTTCAAAAGTGTAATAGAACTGTGTCTTTTTTTCTCTTTCTCTCTTTCTGAAACAGTATGAAGGGACCATTAGGGAAAATTGAGGTCCATTTGGGGTATTCCACATAAAATCAAATCAGGGGCTCACTAAAGATCTGGAGATACATACTAATGCAGTGTGGTTAATTCTCAGAAAGAGTGGGGGGGGGGGGGGGTGGGGGGGTTTGTGAGGGACTGGGACATCGAACATTTTCCATCTGAGCCGCAGCATTAACACACTGTCTCCTGGTGTGGTTAACACACACACACACACACATCTCTGTAGTTATGAGTGGTTGGTGTTTGATAACAAAAAACAAATGACTTATTCCTATGAATGTTGGCAACGAGGTCTTGAGATATCATGTGTGTGCTCTGCGTTAACTATCTTTTTTGTTCAGCCGACAACGCCTCCCTTGATATATTTTTTTTTGCTCTGTTTTTGTTTTGTCCTGTCTTGTCTTGTTGGAGTTGCCATTGACCCCAGAATCCCCACCCGTGTGTAGCAGTAGCAGCAGCAGCAGCAGCAGCCTTGAAGGCTGTAGTAGGAGTCGTAGCGCTCCACTGTCTGTCCACTCTCTGCTCTGTTCGGCTCTCTGATAATATGTTTGCGGTGGAGGAAATGCAGCTCGCCGGGGCTTTCCAATGGCATCTGTGAAAATAAGCTGTAATTCCTGTAATATTGCTCTCGCTCTCCCTCGCTTGCCTGCCCACCCTCTCTCTGCCAAACCCAAAGACTCCGCAGAGCTGTGCTTCTCTTTCATCTCAGAAATGGATCTTCCCCGACCAAACCGTTGGCGCAAATTAATGAATTGAGGCTCTCTTTTCTTTAGAATATGGTTATTATTCAAATGTTACTTTCATATTTTGTGTCTGAACTGTACGGACGTTAATGGGTGGTTGTGAGAGCCAGGTCTGTGGAATTTGTGTTTGAGAGTAAATTTGATTCGTAGTTCGCATGACATTCAGTTTATTTGATAATGGAATATTTTGCCCCTAATCTGAAACCAGGCTAATTAAAGCTGACAGTTGTTTGTTTGGAGTGAAACCCAATTAAAACATAAATATGTGTTTTTTTTCTTTCTTTCCCTCTTTTTTTCTCTCTCTCTTTCCTTTTTTTGAGCTAAGTAATGGCCCCATGATGGCAAAGAAAACAAATGGGGGGTTTTTTTCGGCCGTAGAGGAGGGCAAACTCACAACAGCTGTCAGAAATGAGTTTGTTTTAAAAAGCAAATGCTTTTTTGGTCTAAAGTTCATTTCAGTTGGAGCTCTGTAATTAAATCGAGTCCCCAACCTTAAGTTAATTAGTAATTGCCCGGATCCAGAAAGGAGGAGATATTGTGAGCTGAATGTCTTGCTCATCCATATAAGGACATTAGTCCCCGATACAAAAAGCCTATTTAGAAGAAGAATTCATTCGTTAGTTTGAGAGTTGTTTTGACAGGGCTTGTTGTTTTTGAGTCTTTCTTTTTTTCAGAAATACATCTCGGAGGAATGCTGAACTGGCTATTCCTAACAGTATTGGAATGCATAAGCGGATACCTGCGCCCTGTGATTATATTTATGAAGATAATTAGAGGACAGGCAGCCCTGTGAGCATAGTCTTTAGGCTTTATTGTTGCTGTGGGAAAATGACAGCATGGGGAAAAGGTCAGCACGACTGACTAACAAAATGGCTCCCCAATTAGACATGGTGGCTCCCGCACGTCTTTAAAAACACATACCTCGGAGTCAGACGGCTCTGCGTGAACACCGGCGTTTTATACTGTACATACCACTGCAGGACTGTGGATAAGATGACTAGGTGTACAGCACCTGTTCTGTCAAGCAGAAGATAAGTCTCGGTCACACTCGGGTCACACTTAAAATGTTTTTCTATGTTGTTAAGTTTAGGTAGATGTTACATGTTATGAAATGTTATGAGATTCTGTAAGGGATTGTCCACTGAGGGTAGAAAATAACAGTATGCGGCCATTAACTACTGGCACAAACAGAACGAAGTCTCAAATTCAGTCCTCTAGCTCTCTCAGTGAAGTCCTGTAAATGGGAAACAAAATTGTGTCATAAACACACAAAACTTTAACAGCCAATCAACACATTGCTTCAGGTGTGCAGGAGGGAGGGATGTACTTTAATTGGCTGTTGAAATGAAACTTCAACATCCTTTTGTCAGAATGGTGGGCTGGCTCTTTACAAGTTGATAAATGCTGCTAGTCATTGTCAGGTGCTGCTCGGCGTTGTTAGATGTTGTTAGATGATGTTAGATGCTGGTGCAGATCTTTGTCCGAGGTCTTGTCCACCTCCACAACACAGTGGCACAGTGGGCTTATGTATGGACATCTGATCATGTGCTCACTACATAAGCCTCAACAATAGGAGCCAATTGGGTCTTTATGGATCAGTCGTTGAGTATGTGTATGTGTATGTGTGTGTGTGTGTGTGTGTGTGTGTGTGTGTGTGTGTGTGTGTGTGTGTGTGTGTGTTTGTTTGTGCCTTTCAATGGCTGTGTGCATATTTGCTCATGTGTGTGCGTGTATGCATGCTCGCTTGCGTGTTTGTGTTCATTCAGACATTCTTGTCTCTCACTCTCTTTCTTTATCTCTCTCTCTCTCTCCCTCCCTCCCTCTCTCTGTGTGTGTGTGTGTGCGCCTGTGGTCACTGTTTGCCCACTCTAGAGCAGATCTGTTTGTACTGTTTCTCCACTGCTGAGTTCAATGTGTGTGTTCTGAACTAGTGAACTTCCCTCTGCTTTCACTGCCCTGAACCTATATCAGCCTGGCAGCGGCCCCAGCACCACAAACAAACATAACAAAACAAAACAAAACTGTGTGATTTATTAATTCGGATCTTGATTAATTGAGTGCATCTCCCTGTCAAACAACAACATCCTAGATTATGAGGATTAATGTTTAGAGGGATTATTAATTTCACTTCATAAATCCTTTTTTTTATAAATTGGGGAGGGGCACAGGTTTCTCCTACTGAAACAGATGCAGCACAAACGGCGATTTATGTAACTGGTAAGCGCTTTCATATTGTATATATTGTACCTTACAAGAGCACGATTGACCAGTAGATTAATATTTATTTAGCACGGGGAAATCAAAGGATTAAGCCAGTCATCATTTTAACTCTAATCCAGCTTTGCATGGGCTAGACAAAGAGAGGGCGATTACTAAACATGAGGCTGCCAAAGCTGCAATTAGATTCTCTGCTTCCTTGGTCAGCATGGAAAAACACATACAAACACATACACACACACACACACACACACACACACACACACACACACACACACACACACACACACACACACACACACACACACACACACACTCAAAGGCATGCATCCAGGTGTGTACACATACAGATCTCCACATGCAACTGTACACACACACACACACATACACACACACACACACACACACACACACACACACACACACACACACACACACACACACACAGAGAGATGAAGGGATAGAGGAGGGAAGAGAGGAGGGCTACAGTGCTGTCTGCCTCCATGAGATGTGTGAGTGCAGCTGAAAGTGAACTGTATGTATTGCTCATGCATGTGTAAATGATGAGGAAATCTCACAGAAAACCCACGACAGAGAGGTGAGGGACCAGGACACACTGTTTACACTCAGCAGTTAGCTCCTCTGAAATGTCCTTGTGTTTGTGTGTGTGTGTGTGTGTGTGTTTGTGTGTGTGTGTGTGTGTGTGTGTGTGTGTGTGTGTGTGTGCGCGTGTGCGCGTGTGTGCGTGTGTGTGTTTGTGTATGGTAGTTCTACACTATACTATTGTGTGTGGAAATAACATATCTGCTTTGCTAATTAAGCTAAAAGACTCAGCGGGGGACTTGGGGAGGTTGAGAGGAGGGATGCAACCCTCATTTGCATCTTGGTGATTTCTCTTAGCAAAACACACAACGCCACGAGTAAGCCCAGAGTCTCAGGTGGGCTGGCAAATATGCCTCGTTTTCATTTATTTTAAATAGAAGGGGGAAAAAACTCACTACCAGGGTTCTCTCTCTCTCTCTCTCTCTCTCTCTCTCTCTCTCTCTCTCTCTCCCTGCGAGAGAGGTAGAAGGGAAAAATGCAAAGTTAACTTTGCAAAGCTGCCTATTAGGTACAAATGTGTAGTGTTGAAACAGTGCTAGAGAGTGGGGCTAGAGAGGGAGGGGTTAGAGAGGGTTAGTGGAAGGTACAGAATGAGTGTGAGAGAGGTCAGATGGAGGGGGAGGGAGGGAAGGAGGGAGAATCTTTCTTCCATCACGTGGACGTGGACACAGGCAGACAGCAGAAGATGACTCGGAAAGATGTGAAACCAGATGTGAGGTGAAAGAGTTGGAGAGAGGGAAAAAAACAGATAAAAAGACAGGAGCACATGGTGTAGGGGAGAGAGAGTGAGAGAGAGAGAGAGCAAGAGGACCTGCTTAAAGGGGAAGGCAGGCTCTTAGACACTGAGCTCTCCCCTTTAACCCCATGCCTTTTCCACCCTTCTAGTGAATGTTAATGATTTTTCTGCCCCCTCCCTCAGCCGACCCCCCCCCCCCCTTCTCTTCTCTTCTCTCTTCTCTCCCTGCTCCCTTCCAGAAAGACACAGCGTCATTGTTTGTTGCAAGGGCCTTTACTTTCAAACTTAATTACCTTCATCTCCTTTGTGGTGACTGAGGCTGAACGTTTCTCTCTCTCAATCTCTCTCTCTCTCTCTCTCTTTTCTTCTCTCGCCATGTCAGGGGAGGTCGTCACACATTCTTTGGAGGCTGCTCTTCATTAGTCCTGGGTGCAGGAGCATTCCTGCCTGCACTGGGAAGGTAGACGCGACCCCGCACACACTCGAAGGAGTCCCCTCGCATACACACCAGTGGGAAGCTCTAAGCTGGTTAATGTAGTATAATTGTCTGGACATAGACTGGCCTTTGTTTGTGCGGTTCATTTCCAATCAGCCATAATTAACTCCAGAGTGCTTCCAGATTGCCAGCAAAAGAAAAATTGTGGCTTTTTCCCTTTTTCTTCTCGCTTTTCTTTTTTTGTTCCGCCCTCTAACTCTGCTTTGAATCGAGAAAACACATTAGCTATGTAGATTATGTCTCCCTTTGATATGGGTGCCCCCTGTTAGAACTCTTTAACGGGAAAGCCAGTTGCATGAAACCAGGCTAAATCCAGTGCTCATTAATTTTTTTCCCCCTTACAGTTAACAGAGTTTGCCTTTAGTTATATTTAAATGGCCTCATCCCAATAATATTACTATAAACCATAAGTCATAGTCATTTCTCATGTGGAGTTTTTAAGGCCATATTATTCTTGGTACTTGCTCTGATATGCCTTAGAGAAAGCAAGGCCTCAGATTAGGACAGTAATGCAGTCACCCAGGACTGGTGCAACCTCTTTTTTTAGATTCTTGGGGAGATTACACATACTTACACACACGTTGCCTTTTGATTTTCGTTCTCCAGGAGGCATTTTGTGGATAGGTAATTTGTCCGACAAGATTCCTGACTCCTAAAAGGACTCTTTTGCCAAAGTTTGGGGATGGGGTGGGGGGGTGTGCCACGCCCGACAGTAATGATATGGTATCGGTTGAAAATGAGGGGCCTCCAAATGTTTCCGTGGCACAGGGGATTTCTACAGCTTCTACTATTACACCTCTGGGCACAAACGAGGTCGCAGAAAGTCTTTGTGAGAACAAAAAAAAAAAAAGAAAAAAAAAATGGTCACGCTAACCTTCGTTTTTTTTTTCTCCTCCTCTCCTTTGCAATTCCGTTTCTTTCTGACTTAAACAAGAAAGACTTAAGGTCCCCAGTGTCCTTGGACGGGCAGAGAAGCGCTTGATGTTTGGATAATACCTCTTTGATGGATTTTTCATCAGTTCTTTCAGCATGGCAACAAATAAACAAGTATAATTACACTTGTGAAGGCCCATTCATGGCATTGTCAGGATTAGATATATGTGTAGCTTCCACACAGTGAGTCTCTTTTGTCTTTGCCTAACGCGCTATGACATTTTGATAGAGGATTTGGTGTAGGGGGGGTTGGGGAGGGGGCTGAAGGTGGAAGAAAAAAAAGGCCAGAGCTGAGACGGGACTGACCTTTCTGTATGCTCATATAATTCAAGGATGTTTTTATTTATTTCTTCTCCGGTCTCATTTCTTTTATACGGTGTCACTGCAGCAAAACACACTCTGGCCACACAGAAGTGGGCTAACTTTTAACCTGCGCTTGGCTTCTTAAAAGGGAAGAAAGGACGAAGACAAAAGAGAGAGAAAAGAGGGAGCAAGAGAGAGTGGATGAGGAATGTTAAAAGCAAGTGAAATCCCCAGCTTTGAGAAAGGCTGCTATCCTCCGGTGCAAGCTCCTGAAAGGGAGATGGAAAGGGTGATGTGGGGGGGCTGTGTGTGTGTGTGTGTGTGTGTGTGTGTGTGTGTGTGTGTGTGTGTGTGTGCGTGGAGGGGGTGGCAGAAAAACAAAAGGCAAAAGAAATCTCTCTGTGCCCTCTTTCCCAAGAACTTAGCACTCCTGCAAACCTAGCATTCCTTTCCTATTAAAACCACCCCCCCTACACACACACACACACACACACACACACACACACACACACTAGGCCCCCCTCCTGATCAGATCACATTCTTTTTAATCACTTCACACACTGTCTCCACGGAGCACTGGGAGAGGGCAGGGACAGTCTTAATTAAAAAACAGAGGTAGAAATGTTGTTTGCCATTGCTTTGTTCTAACCAGAGCTGGAACGGTTTCTAGGCAGGGAGATCTGTGGCCTCATTGTTGAGGGTAAAAAAGAGAAAGAGACAGAGAGAGAGAGAGAAAGAGAGTGGTGAGGGTTGGGTGGGTGGCAGGGGAAGGACAGAGACACTTTATGTGCTAAGGAACGGATCTTTGTGTTAGGTAGGGCTTTTTGTTAGTTTTTTTGCTTTGTGCATCGAAAGAAGGTGGCAACTTTGTGAAAAGGGTGGGGAGGAGAGCTGTTTCAGTTACAAACTATGGCAGTGCATGTGCGGAGAATCACACAGACGTGTTCTGCACAGATGAAATGATATCAGGGGGAAAAAACACACACATGGAACCCTTTAATCTAGGATGTAGTGGATCACTTGTTTCAAGTTGTGGAAAAAGGCTGTCTGTTCCCTCCTGAACAATGATTAATATTTCCTTTTTCTCTTAAGCAGCAGTAGTTTTGATTTGGGGCTAGTCAAAATTATTCAGATGAGACTGATAGCCTAACCGTTCCGTAGTTGACTTTTTAGCTCAGAATTCAAAAGTCTGGATGAACTTAGCGTTCACTATGCAGTTACATATGAAGTAAAAGCACAAGCAGTTAAAGTGCTTGACAGTGAAAGACACCTCATCAAACGTCCGCATATCAGTAGGATCTCTCTTTGTATTGCTAGCGTCAGCGGGTAGATGTCTGGCATCAAAACAAGTGTAGCTCTTTATCTCTTTGTGCACTCGTCCATAATTCACTGTGATGTAATGATTCCCAGGCATCGCTAGAGAAGCGTCACGCAACACACCTCTACGGAGGCATCCTAGCACTTGAAGTGTGCATGATTTAGAAAAATAAAATAGCAGATTGTCTTTTATGTCTAAAGCTGCGTCAAGTAAACCTGTGGGTCTGCGTTTTACAAGGCACAGAGGTGCTAAGTAGTGTAGACCAGTACCATAACAAAACAAAAAAAAAACGACTCAACTCATTTTGGGATGATAGCAGAGGCGCGTGAGACGTTGCCACCACCACCACAACCTGAGTGAGTAGACTGAGGAAGTTGAGTGTAGCTCCATCTGCGAATCATTTCCCTGAGCCTTTGATAAATGTAAAGGGTGAAATATAATGGAAACAAATCACATAGAAGTGGGGTGTGCACGCCTGACAATAGAGAGGCAGGGAAAGAGGGCTGTTATGTGCATTGTCAGAAGGTTGTTGTTTTATGATGTGCCATGGAGTCTCCCAGAACATCACTGGAATGTGGTGTATGTGTGTGTGTGTGTGTGTGTTTGGCAGATGCACACACACACACTCACACAGACGCACGCAGCGCCCATAAGCCCTTGAGGCACAGCTGCTGTCTCTGTGATGTTACCTTGTGATCTTAACAGGGGAGATGGAGAGAAATTATCAGAGGAGAACATTGTAATCTTCACCAGCTTCTCGTGCCAAAGTGTGTGTTTGGGAGACACATTCCTCTCGCGTTGCATAAACGTTGCCCCATCCTGGCTCCCCTCTTGATGTTTGGAGCTGGATGCAAATGGGGGCTAATTTCGAGCTAATTGCGGCTCTGAATGTCTTTCTGGCATTGGGTGAAGAAGCCTTCACTCATTTGCGCTCTCTCTCTTTCCATCTCTCTCTCTCTAACTCTCGGCTGCCTGTTGTGTGGGTAACCTCCGTTTCATGTTTGCTCAGCTCAGGAAAATTGCATTTTCATCTGCCTTTGTAATGTTTCATTTTCCCCTGATTAATCTGACAGTTTATCTGTCATGCACAAACATAAATGACTTGTAGTCTCTCCCTAATCTCCGTTGGCTTCTGCTCCGATCTCTTTTTCGCTCAAGATTAGACTTGATTAGAGGCCAGGGTGGGGAGGGACGGAGAGAGAGAGAGAAACAAAAGAAAAAAAGAACATTTTATTTCATTCCTGTAGTTAATATACATTGGGCCTCCCCACAAGTCACAGTTGGCCAAGGGTTGTTTTAAATGAATCCCCAAATTACTTTGTTGTGCAGCAAAGGGAGACTCTGAAAACAAGGTGGAGAGGGCATGGCTGCTCTCGTTGTTTAATATTTTCATCTCATCGTAAATTTTTTCCTCCATTTTCCTCATTTATTCACTGTATATATTTCATTATTTTGCCATGAAAACAAGCTATTTCCTCTCTGATTGTATTCTTGTCCTCAATTAGCTAATTCCTCCCACTGAGCGTGCTGGCTAATGAGGGCTGGTGCTATTTTGGCAGAGACCTTGTTTGTTAAAAATGGTGGGCTGTGCAGGGATGCACTGTATTTCATTTTAATTGAAAGCACAGCGGTGGCTGCACTGAGTGGGTTTCAGGCTCCTGGCCCTCCACCACCCTGTTACCCCTGTTACTTTGCCTGCCTTTGAGCAGGGAGGGTGGGCCTGGGGTGGAGCCTCTGTTTGGGCCTGTGTGTATCCAGAGGGGCTGGGTAGCAGTGGGAGGCGAAAGGGGGCAACTTACCCCCCCCCCCGCCCCAACACCCCTCCCATACTATCTGTGCGCTCCTGATGCCGAAGTGGAGGGCTTGAGTCTCCTTTCCCAGCTATGAGAGACTGGGCTCATCTCTGGCTCCAGCTTCAGAGACGATGACAAGAGAAAGAGAAATAAAAAGAGAGAAGAGTGAGTGAGTAAGAGAGAGAGTGGGAGGAAGGGAGGAGGTAAGGAGAGAGGGGGAAAATAAAAAGATGATTGAAAGATTTTCATCATCCAAGCTTGCGTATGATTTGTGAAGGCTTGGAGAGGGCTTGATTGAAGCGGAGACGGTTGAGAGATGGGCAGCCTTCCAGGATTGATAACATCACAGTGGTATTTCAAATAGTGTTCTTTTTGTGTGTGTGTGTGTGTGTGGGGGGGGGGGGGGGTGTCTCAGTGTGTGTATTTTCGTTGTCAAGGGAGGAATAGAAGGGAAAAACTCCTGCAATGGTTGCTGAGGATGATTGGAAAGGGTGCACTCCATATTAATGTTGAGTTGTGGGCCAGCACTGGGCTTGTCAGACGAACCCATCCTGCAGGGGCATGGGGCAGAATTTAGAATATTGATGGACACTTAATCAGGGCTTGTTAGATACCTGCTGTGGGAGCCTCACCGAGGGAAGATTGCGAGTAAGCTGATTTACTGGGGAGCAAGGCAGAGACCAAAAGAAGCACGGCTGCTCTGAGCCACAGTGGTGATGATTTGAATTCTCCCAGCTCGTCCTCCCTGTGGGTGATTTTCTCTAATCACAGTCTTTTAATGAAGAGCCTTCATGGGACTTTTGTGTGGCAGTGAATCGCTGAATTGATTCTCTGGCTGTTGGTGTGTGTGTGCACCCCCTCCTCTCTCCACACACACACACACACACATAGACGCACTAACCCCCATGACTAAAGAATACTTTAAGACGAAAGAATGGTTCAAATCTTTTCTCTCACACAAAAAGTCACTGTGAGTAAGCTGTTGAACTGTTGTGGTGTAGTGGATCCAGAATTGAGTAACAGCTTGGTTCTCATCTGCTTTAGGTTCAAGTATTTCTTTTGTAGCTTTAATAACATGAACTGTTAAAGAAACTAAAATGATGTAGACACCATTCTACTGAAGACATTGACAGCTGGGCATTGAGAGCAGTTGTCCATATTTGGTATTGAAATATCTGCCGTATGTGAAGAGTTCTATTATGGGTTTTTTTCCTAATGTCCTCTCTCTTTGTCTCTCTTCTTTTTTATTCTCAATCCAGGTCCCTGACAGACTGGATGAGATGAGATCCTCATGTAGTGATTGCCATGGAAACCTGTGATTCTCCCTCTCTCTCAAGACAGGAAAATGGGCCTAAGATATCAAAGTTACGTGAGACGACACATCTTGATAATGAGGTGCCCGAGAAAGTCCCTGGGATGGAGCTTGACAAGGAAAACAACCCGACGAACGACAACTTGAGGACGGCCGAGGAGAGTCTGAGAGAGGTCGCGTTTGGACTGAGCACGGCGGAGAATGCGGCCGTCGCCCCGGTCGCTTCAGCTAAAGAGATCCCTTGCAACGAATGTGCCACTTCTTTCTCAAGTTTACAAAAATACATGGAGCACCACTGCCCGAGCGCCCGCCTGCCTCCTCCCAAGGACGAGAACGAGAGCGAGGCCAGCGACCTGGACGACAGTGACGTGGAGAACCTGACGGGAGAGATCGTTTACCAGCCCGATGGCTCCGCTTTTATTCTCGAGGACTCCAAAGAAAGCAGCCAGATAGCCCAGCCGGAGGCCAAGAGCCTCTTTTCCCCAGCACTGTACCCAAACTCTCAGACTGCTGCGGGGGACAAGACTGAGCAGTCTGCCGCTGCCCCAATGTCCTTCTACCCACAGGTGATCAATACCTTTCACATCGCTTCATCCCTCGGGAAACCATTTACGGCCGATCAGGCTTTCCCAAATACCTCAGCATTTGCAGGAGTCGGTCCTGTGTTGCACAGTTTCCGTGTCTACGACCTCCGACACAAGAGTGAGAAAGACTATCTAACCCTTGATGGCGCTGCCAAAAACACCTGTGTGTCCAAAGATGTCCCCAACAATGTGGACTTGTCCAAATTCGATGGTTGCATTAGCGATGGGAAAAGGAAACCAATTCTGATGTGTTTCTTGTGCAAGTTGTCTTTTGGTTATAGTAGGTCATTTGTAACCCATGCCGTGCATGACCATCGAATGACCCTCAACGAGGAGGAGCAGAAGCTCCTTAGTAATAAGTATGTCTCTGCCATCATACAGGGGATAGGCAAAGACAAAGAACCTCTTATAAGCTTTCTGGAACCAAAAAAATCCAATTCTGTGTTACCCCATTTTTCTACTGCAAACTTCATGGGTCCTGACCCTGGCTTTCGTGGTCTGTGGAATGCTTTTCATGTTGAAAATGGTGATTCTTTGCAGGCTGGTTTTGCCTTCCTGAAGGGGAGCGCGAGTTCTGCTGTGTCGTCGGCAAACCAGTCGCCAAGGAACGCCCAGATGCCAAAGGCTGAGATGAACCTGGGGGGAGCGTCGGCTGCGGCAGTGAAGGCCAGCTCCGCGTCCGTCCAGCGCTCGTCACCACGCAGTGGAGCCGGGGATCAGGAGAGCAACTGTGAACGGCAGAAGGACCTTAGCACTTTGCATTCGAACGGGGAGTTCCCCATCAAGAGCGAGCCCGGCGAGTCCGGCGATGCCGAGGACGACGAAGACGCGTACTCGAACGAGCTCGAGGACAACGGCACGGGCCAGCTAGCGGATAGTACCAGTAGCAAAGATTTCCCTCTCTTAAACCAAAGCATTTCTCCTTTACTGTCCAGTGTGCTAAAATATACTGAAAGAGGTACTTCTCCGTCCTCCGCGACTGTTTCCGACGAGCTTGAGAAGACGAAATCGACTGCTGTCACGAGGGACAGCAACAACGACTCTTCCGCCAACGGCAGCGGAAAAGAGTTTGCCGACTCCTTGGGGGCAAGGGACGGAGGCACGCCGCCCTCGCACCCTAACGACCTGGGTCACCGAGACGACGAGAGCCCGGGCCCCATGCGCCAGCAAGCAGCTACTCCCACGAGCACGCCCGGCACCCCGGGCCTCGGGGAGGGCTCCCCGGGCAGCGGCGGCAGTGGGGGCAGCGGCATCGAGTGTCCGAAGTGCGACACCGTCCTGGGTTCGTCGCGCTCGCTCGGCGGCCACATGACCATGATGCACTCGAGGAACTCCTGCAAGACCCTCAAGTGCCCCAAGTGCAACTGGCACTACAAGTACCAGCAGACGCTGGACGCCCACATGAAGGAGAAGCACCCGGAGTCGGGCAGCTCGTGCGCCTACTGCCGCTCGGGCCAGGCCCACCCGCGGCTGGCGCGGGGCGAGAGCTACACGTGCGGCTACAAGCCCTTCCGCTGCGAGGTGTGCAACTACTCCACCACCACCAAAGGCAACCTCAGCATCCACATGCAGTCCGACAAGCACCTGAACAACGTGCAGACGCTGCAGAACGGCGGCGTGGAGCCCGTGTTCAACCACGCGGCGCCCGTCGTGCCCAGCAGCGCCAGCCTGGCGGCGGCCTGCCAGGCCAGCGCGCCCTCGCCCTCCAAACCCAAGCAGAAGCCCACGTGGCGCTGCGAGGTGTGCGACTACGAGACCAACGTGGCACGCAACCTGCGCATCCACATGACCAGTGAGAAGCACATGCACAACATGATGCTGCTGCAGCAGAACATGAAGCAGATCCAGCACAACCTGCACCTGGGCCTGGCGCCGGCCGAGGCCGAGCTCTACCAGTACTACCTGGCGCAGAACATCGGGCTGACCGGCATGAAGCTGGAGAACGCCGCGTCCGAGCAGCAGCAGATGATGATGAGCCCCTTCCAGCTTGACCCCGCCACGGCCGCTGCTCTCGGGCCCAACCTCGGTGAGCCTGACGCCTCAGTTCTCTTCTCTCTTTCTCTCTTTCTCTCTCTCTCTCTCTCTCTCTCTCTCTCTCTTTCTCCCTTTTTTCTCTCATAGTGGCCGTGATGCCATTATTGTCCCCTGTCTTTCTCCTTGATTAAAAACATGATTATTTTCCACCACATGAGAATTATTCTTAATCTTCCTTTCTTAATTTTTTTTTTTTCTTAAGTCAACTTAATCCACCCCTCGACTCGACGAGAGGGAGAGAAAAAAAAATATTTAATATAAATAAATAAAGGCCACGTTGTGTCAGGGAGCAGATCTGGAGAGGTGTGGTTTAAACAATGACCCAGTAGCAGCTCACTCTCATCTCATCTACGGCACTCGCAACCTGCAGGTCATAGTGTGACAGATGCGCAGGCTCCTGCTTCTAATTCTGCAACCAAACAGTCACCCTGCATTTATCATCCTCTGTGTTAATACTGTCGTGTAATGACATGTCGGGCTCTACATCCCTCTCTGAAGCTGCAAATCTATCTCTCTCAGGAGCATTTTTCCCATTTTAAAAAAAAAAAAAAAACATTACATGAGTTATTGAGTGACGACTAATTTGGTGCTAAGCATTACACCGTTATAATTGTTGAATTTGTCAGTCGCGGTTTTCGGTGTCAGAAAACTGATCCATTTCCCTTGTAGAACAGAGGTGATCAAAAGAGTAAATTACAATTGAAAGAATGTAAGATTTTTTTTTTGTAGAGGCTGAAAATACAGCCGGTTCTTTTGTATTGATCAGCTTTCATGTCTTTGGGGGGGAAAGAAGTACAAACTGAGGAGTGGCATGCCTGGAAGGAGTAATTAAAGCTATCTGATGAGGGAGTTTAGAAGTTGAAAGGGGTGATTGTAATTGATCCTGATTCAATCCTATTACAGCTTTTTATAGTTTAAGCTTTATAGAAGCCATACTCCACACAAGGCTTTATTTTATCAAATCCTTTTGTGTGGGTGCCCTACACCAGTCTCTTTCTCTCCCTTTCTCTCTCTCTGTCTCGTTTTAATTTCATGTAATAATAAAAATCCCCCCTTTCTCTTTCTACATTTCCCTCATTCTTTCGCTCCTATCTCTGATTTCCTCCTCTCTCCCTCCCCTGCACTTTCTCTCTCTCTCTTTCTCTCTCACTCACTCTCTCTCTCACTCTCTCTCTCACTCACTCTCTCTCTCTCTCTCTACTCTCTTACACCCACATGGACACTCTATCTTGTTGTATATCTGACGTTCCCCTTCTGTCTTTCTCTCTCTCTCTCTGCGTTTCTTTCTCTGTCTCTCTCAAACATACTCTCTCCCTTTCCTCTCTCTTTCTCACACACACACACACAAACACAAACCTCCTTCACACACACACATACTCATTCTATCTCTATCTGTCTCTCTCACTTTCCCTCTCTCTCTCTCTATCTCTCTCTCTCTCCCCCTCCTTCTCTACAGTAAATAACGAGGTGCCGGTGGAGTTCCGTCTGGCGAGCGGTCAGCTAATGGGTGACGACCTGTCGGTGCTGTCGGGCGGCGAGCTGTCGTCCTGCATCAGCGACCCGCAGCTGAAGCTCTTCCAGTGCGCCGTGTGCAACCGCTTCACCTCGGACAGCCTGGAGGCCCTGAGCGTGCACGTGAGCGCCGAGCGCGCCCTCCCCGAGGAGGAGTGGCGCGCGCTCATCGGCGACGTCTACCAGTGCAAGCTCTGCAACTACAACACGCAGCTCAAGGCCAACTTCCAGCTGCACTGCAAGACGGACAAGCACATGCAGAAGTACCAGCTGGTCGCCCACATCAAGGAGGGCGGCAAGGCCAACCAGTGGAGGCTAAAGTGCATCGCCATCGGCAACCCCGTGCACCTGAAGTGCAACGCCTGCGACTACTACAGCAACAGCGTGGAGAAGCTGCGGCTTCACACCACCAACCAGCGGCACGAGGCGGCTCTCAAACTCTACAAGGTGAGTCGCTTTTCTTACTCTCCTACACACGCTCCCCAACAACTCCCACCAAGTGCCGTGACAGTGGGAACATCCAGTAATATACACAAAAACACATTGTCCTATTGTGCAGCAGACAGTTAAATGCACAATGTAGATTATTTTTAGCGTTAGGTAGCCGCTCGATGTTATAGAGCGTTGGTAGTCTCTTTGGTGGAGCAGGAAAGCTGTGGGGGGTTTTGCGAGTGCCTTTTTATGATGTCAGATGTCATTAGCAGACCTGTAAATGTAATTTGCTCCCCTGTACCCCCCCCCCCCCCCCCACACACACACACACACACACAGACACACACACAACCTCTCTCAGCACTCTTTTCCTGTAAACCAGTAAGATGCCAGTCAGGTCATTTACATGATGCCTTTGGAAATCAAACTTAATTGAATTCTTCCACAGAACGCAAAAAAACATCACAGATAAGCAACAGCAAAGCAAGCTGAGCCGTAATTGTTGTTTTTCGAAATCTTCACCTCAGTAACACTACAAAAAAGGGAAAAAGAAATGACTGTGTCATCTCTTGAGTGACATGTTGCTTAAAGCTTTCAAAAATATCCTTAGAAGAGTCACTAATTGCGTGCGTGTGTGTGTGTCTGAGAAATGTAGGGAAAGACAGATTTACTGTCTCTTATTTGTGTATCAGAGAAGGAGGTGGAGTCAGGGTTTATTTTTAGTGCAGTCTGTGTTTTCATTAAAGCTCTGGTCATTCCATTTCAGTGCATGAATATTCTCAGGGTAATTTTCTGTTGTTATTATTATCACTTCTTTTTTATGGTTTTCATGCCTGATGAAGTCAAGCCCTCAGCTGATAGCTGATCTGTGTGTCTGTGTGTGTGTGTGTGTATGTGTGTGTGTATGATCTGTGTGTGTGTGTGTGTGTCTGTGTGTGTGTGTGTGTGTGTGTGTGTGTGTGTCTGTGTGACACTGTTGTCTCTTCCTGTGCTTAAGTGCTTTCTGGTGTTGACTTACTGGGTTGGTGTGATGGCCTGAGACAATAATACTGGCATCCTGAAATCATAGAGCAGGCATTATGTCCCAGGCTCATTAGAACAGTGTTCAGGATAAACTGTGTTAACATAATGAGGATCTATTGACAAGCGTTCGCCGCTTTTGGCAAAGGGGACCCATAACCCTCCTGTGGATGTATGTTTTGAAATATTAATTTAGTCCATAACAATGGCTAGCCTGTATTGTAAATTGGCAGTCTTGTAGTCATAATGAAATGCTGTTTTTATTACCTCATTTCTGAAATGAAAGCAACAATATCCACAGAACTCTATTTGAACTGAGGAGCTTAAAGAACACAGGAGAAAATACCCCCAACACACACACACACACATTCACTCACTCACCCACACACACACACACACAAAACACCGCTGTCCATAGAATATTCATTTTTTACGATTTTCCTCTTTTAAGTCTTTTCAAGTAGAAAAGGTCAGAGAAGACTTGCGGAGCATCGGGCCCCCCTCACGTTCCTCATGTATTCATGCAGTGCTAGTAATGTTGCGTTAGCGACTGAACAACAAAGACTAAATCCCTCTCCCAGTGAAGTCAGCGGGAACGGAACCAAGCCCTCAAAGAATCGCATGTGGATTTCTTCTCCCCCCTTTTCTCCCGGCGTGGAATTAAAAGAGCCTCGGTCCATGGGAATGTTTTGAAATCCTTAGCAGTTTAAAACAGGAGGGACTATTTGGGGGTGGAGGGAGTGGGGGGTTGGGGGTGAGTGGGGGGGGTTCTCCGCTAATTCTCTAAGCAAATAAAAAAGATTCCATGGCAACAAAGAGCATTGCTGATAATGTTGGAAGACAAGCAGATTGAAGATTAGGAGGTGAGGAGGGCATTGCTGAGGCCTGTGAGCTCAAAGTAGCTAGCACTGGTCACTACACGCACTAGCATGGCTACAGGCACATGCACATAAAGAGAGCGTTTTGTTTGCACACTTCTATGTGCTGAGGGGGTCAGCAACGCTGTCCTTTTTAGGCTGGGCATAAAAGTGATCCAGATGTTGCCCTTGACCGCCACTCCAGACCCGGTTGGAACTCCACTTAGCCACCGTTTCAGTGCCAGAATTCTTCCAGCGATTCTAGAAAGTTCACATTTTCCTGTTGACATTCAGAGTAGCACTTGGTGTATGAGTGTGTGTGTGAGAGAGTGTGTGTGGGTGGATATGTGCATGTGTGTGTCTGTGTGTGCCGGGGGGGGGGATATGTGCATGTGTGTGTGTGTGTGTGTGTGTGTGTGTGTGTGTGCATCTGTGCATGTGTGCGTTTGTGTGTGTGTGTGTGTGTGTGTGTGTTTGAAACAACACAAAGTAACCATTCTTTAATTTATGCCCACAGAGCAGAATTGCTGTGAAGTGTGGCCATCTGAGTTGCGCTCGGGCCATAATACCTTTTTAACCCATTTATTGTCTCAGGATGATTATGTGGCAGAACAGCAGGTGGCTGTTGCAGGCACATTTGGGATTAAAAAGGGAGAGGGGTGCCATTCTTTAGGCCTGAATTGAGAGAAAATCCTACGCCAGCGTGGCAATTGTGCTTTCCTATTTTAATATGGAGGTGAATACGTTTGTGCTCAGGGAGGGATAGGGGTGAGAGAGGGAAAGAGAGAGAGAGAGACGGGAAAATGGGAAAGTTCACACGATGGCCACACATGATAGTCATTATGTGTCGGTTTACCAATAGGTAAAGCAGGAACACAAGATGGCCGCCCCAAGCTGACACTCTTCATGTGTCAGTTGTTAAGCTGAATGGTAGCCAGGTGAAGTCTCTGAACTGTGTGTGTGTGGGGGGGGGGTTAGCCAGACGAGACAGAGGTTGAACGGTTAGTCCTCCAGCCATCATGCATTCACCCATCCACCCCTACCTTCACGCGTGAGAGGGGAGGAAATCTGTTTTACAGATGCCAGTTTAATGTCTTTGGCAGAAATGGGACTATTTTACTCAGAGACATGTGGTAGTAAAGTTATATAAAAAAGATTTCTTTATTTGACCAGAAAAACACCTCTTCTTTTATGTGTAAAGGTGAAAGGCACATGGGAGTGGGTCGTTTGGCCAAGCGCACAAAAGAACAAAGTGTTGATGACCTTCCCATATGGTCATGGAACACAGAATATCTTTATGGCTGAGAAACGATTGAAGACACAAACAAAAAGCATATTCAGGATTTTATTACTGCTTTGTTCCTGGAGAACGGGAACTCAAATGGCAGCTTTTCCAGACATTTTAAAAGGGTCCAGATTATATTACATTAGCAGCACAATCTCCCCTTCTCTTCTCCGCAAGTGCACCACAGGAGAACACAGGAAGTGACTCACCTTCACTCTAATACGCCGAGCATGGCTGTTTATTGGTTATGCTATTCCTCTAATCCACCTTTAGGAGTGGAGCTATAAGGCACGACGTGGAGCCTTTTTGGGGTTTTTTTTACACACACTGTGTCATGACGTGCTTGTTGAAAACATATATAATATCGACTTCTGACTCAGAGCAGGACTTGCGCTCGTTGGTTTGTTTGCTTAGTTCGTGTCCAGTGGTGATTGGCGTTGGTATGATATAATTATGACTAATAAACACAGGTATAAACACAGATGTAGGGGAAGAGTAAATCTGTCAGAGCCATTCAAAGGCGGGCGTAACGCCCCATCGCAGAGAGACAGGAAACCTGCACCGCCCCAGAGAGAGACAAGAGAGAAGGAGAGGGAGAGGAATGGAGGATTTAGCAGTGGGAAGCACGCGGGTCATTTAAAGCCAAGAATGTTCATGGTCGGTGTGTGTTTGAACGAAGGCCCTACACAGAGCTGGAGAGAGGCATCTGTGTGTGTGCGTGTGTGTGTGCGTGTGTGCGGGGGTGGGGAATGCAAATACCAGTGCGCACCTGTTCCTCAGCTGGATGAGGCTTTAGTCCTGTGGGGGTAAGGGGAGTTGGGAGGGGAGGGAGATTCTCATCCATAAGTCTATGAGCTGCTTAATTACAGCAATGCCCCACAAAACCCACCCCCCAACCCAGTCCTCCCTCAGCAGTCCATAGCACTGTACCAGGCCCATAGAAGCACGTCCTTCCATCTGTATCCCTCCTTCTTTTCTGTCCTCCACAAAGGCAACAGCCAGTCCTTTACTCCACCTCTTTTTGTCCTCTACCACCTTCCTGTTCTCCTCTTTCTTTCCTCTGTTTCTCCCACTTTCTTCCTCTCTCACAATTTTCCATTTATTTTGTCTCCTCCCTTTTTTCTCCTCCTGCCTTCTCTTTCTCTAACCCTTTTCTTTCTCTCTCTCTCTCTTCTCTCTCTCTCTCTCTCTCTCTCTCTCTCTCTCTCTCCCTACCCGCTCCCATCTCTCTGTAGACCCAGGGGGACCAGGGCACACATAATGCTCATCTTTATCATCCAGCCGTAGTGAGAGTGAGAAAGAGGGAGAGGGAGGGAGGGAGGGAGGGAGAGAGGGAGAGATGAGTGAGAGATACAGAGGCGAGTGGGAGAGCGAGTGGAGAGATGGTGACTGCGCGGGCGACTCCGGCGCCACGGCCGGCACTGCGCTGCCTCCACAGCCCCCTCCTCTCCCCCTGGGGAGAGGCAGATAGGCCATCTCATTATCCCTGATACGGATGGCAACACCAGTGCCTCGGCCAGGGAAATGAGAAGGGGAAATTAAAAGACGAGAGCAGAGGGAAGCAGGGGAGAGAAGGGAGGAGGAGGAGATGGGAGGAGGAGAGGAATTTCAGATTCATCAAAAAAATACTTCTCTTTTCAACAGCCACTTTTACGATTGTCTCATCTCAATTTCTCAATGTGTGTGTGTGTGTGTGTATGTGTGTGTGTGTGTGTGTGTGTGTGTGTGTGTGTGTGTGTGTGTGTGTGTGTGTGTGTGTGAATGTGTGAGATAGATATGAATGGATATAGATACTGTACATATGAATATATTTCCTTTTTGCTAGAATCATCTTTTTTTCTCTCTCTTTTTTGTCCAAATGCAAGATGGCTGCCCCTCTGACGGGGGTGTTATTAAGTGTGCCATTATAGCACATTCATTACAGCAGGTCAGTCTCCCCCCGCTCTCATTTGAAAATCAAATGCCCCATATATATGCACCTCTAATTATCCAACTGTCATTTCACCCCGCGTGAGTCGAAAATGGACAGGAGATTGAGTCGAGTGTATTTGCATAAAAAGACATTGTATGCTTCAGAGCTACAAAATGGGCCCATCTCCTCTTGAACCTTACACACTAAGACTACTCCTCCTCCCTCCACTACCATGCTGATTCTTTCACACACAAGCATGCACACATGCGCACACACACACACACATACACACACACACACACACACACACACACACACACACACACACACACACTCAGACACACACACTTATACATGTCTGATAGACTGGGGAAAATACTATAAAAGTGCCTCCACTATAACTCAGTATTGAATTTAATTTCAGATTGTCCATATTTTTGGTCTCCGCCTAGAAGAGTAGGTGAACGCGTAGGAGATGGGGGAGTGAGAGAAATGTAGAATGGGAGAGGTAGAAAGACAGGAAGGGATGGAGAGGGAGAAAGAGAAGACGAAAGAGAAAGGGAGGGAGGTAGTATGACATCCAGGAAGTTGCCCCTTACCTGGGCTTGCCTGAATGAGGTGAGTGGCTCTCTGCTCCTCAAGCAGGCAAGCTAACAGGGAGCTAATGCTAGTGCTAAGGCAGTCACACCACAGGCTACTGTACACCCCAAATAACCACCCCCATAACACCAACACATTAACACACCACCACCCGAGTTTACTCCTGCTCACCATGAATAAATGCATGTCAGCATGCTCTCTCTCATTCTACACCCCCCTCCCTCTCTCTCTCTCTCTCTCTCTCTCTCTCTCTCTCCTCTCTCTCTCTCTCTCTCTCTCTCTCTCTCTCCTGCTCCTGCTGAACACTGTAGCAGATTATTCAAATGCTCTGGGCTTTCACCTGCGTGGGGATTACAATGGGAATCTTTCAGAGGTCTGTGAGCATAGGAGGGCCTTAATTAAAGCATAAAGACAGATGAGTGCTCCTACAGCACAAAGACAACCAGGGAGGGGGGGGGGGGCATGCTGGTCTAGCAGCCGACACCCCCTCCACACACACACACACACACACACACACACACACACACACCTCCCCAACCAACCTCCTCCATTAATCCTCATAGATATTAATAGGAATTTCCCCCCTGTTCTCTACCCCCTCTCTCTGTCTGCACAGTCACTACCAGATGGTCATCTTGACAGGACTGAAGTAGAGGGGTTTAGGGGGGGCCCAAGGCGTTTGGCCTGGGCCTTGTGTGTGTGCTGATTGACACGAGCGGCATATTGTTTAATTGCCTGCACCCCCCCCCCCCCCCCCCCCCACAACCCCCTCCTTTGCTTGTGTCCCCCCCCCCTCCCCCCAAGCAGTGTGAGTGGACACCATCTGAAGATGCTCTGATATTAATAACCAGATGTGATCCGGTTCCTGGTCCCAGGGTCAGGCTGGGTGGGGGGGGGGGGTCGGAGCGTTTGTCTGTGTGCAGGGGACTGTGAAGCCTATTGAGGGTGACAGGTATGGGAACGATACCAGGGAGTAGCGACCTACAGACTGACCACAGAGAGAGAGAGAGATGAGGAGAGAGAGATAAAGAGAAAGAGAGAGGAAGAGAGAGAGACAGAAAGGAGGGGGAGAAAAAGGAAAAAAGGGGAGTGTCTCACTGCTGAGAGGAACAAAGAATGGCAGGAGTTTGTCATTTTTTCTCTTTCCATCCACCCCTCTGTCCGTCCTTCCTTCCTCCCCCCACTCTCTCTCCCTCCCTCTCTCCCTCCCTCTCTCTCTCTCTCTCTCTCTGGGGGATTTTGACCCAGCTTAACAAAGGATGACTCACAGAGCTGTGATAAGACCAGCCGGGGAAGGGAGTTGAGTTGCAATCATTTGATACTCCTGCTAAAATACCCCGGCTTAGAATAATTAGCTTTGTTTTAACTCTCTAGATGCAGTTAGAAAGCAAACTCTGAGGTTTAAGCCCTGAAAAACATCATTTGCCATGGAAAAGCTTGTCTCAGAAGTGCATTGTTTTCCGTAGTAAGAGCCTCTTATGTCTGTTATGGGAATAGTTAGAAAGTTAATGAATTATAATATTGCACACCACTGTATAATAGTTCAAAAGAGCTCTGCCAGTGTTTTTATTATGGGTGCATGAAAGCTGTGCTGCTATGTGCACAGAAATGTCGTGCACATCTCGACTAGTTCATTTTCATCCAGTAATAACACGACCTGTTCAGATGCAGCTAGTTTGTTATGACTACAATGCTTGAAAAATAATAAGAAAAGAAAGTTGTATAGGCTAGCATGACGACTTTTATGCCAGGGTATATTTTTCTGCTAATTGTTTTGACAATGTTTATTTAGATGATGGCTTGTCGAATTGTGAAACGGTGTGTTAGGCATTGGGTTGCAGACCTAGGGACTCGTTTAACCTCTCCTGGGCCACCACAATACGATTGACCTCCCTCAGGTTCAGATGGATTAGATTGCCACCCGTAATCCTTAATACTTGAAATAGACCTGATAGAAGTCCTCTCTCACTTGTTTAGGATTATGCTCCTGAATTTCTGCCCATTTGGTGAAATTAACCCATTGAATTATGTTTTTTTCTGTTAACTGTTCACTGGGCATTAAAAGCATTCAGTTGGAGCCAGATGGCTTGTGGCTTTTTTAATACCAACACTAATAACAACGCATTAGGCATCAGAATTATTTTTTCCCCCCAGCGTTCGTCAGCTAGCCTGTTGTTTCTCTACGTTGAATATGTTTTCTTTTGGCTGATGATGTGTGTGTGTGTGTGTGTGTGTGTGTGTATGAAGCCGAAGCTGTGGGACTGGAGAGAGCTGGCTGCCTTGCTTCCCTGCTTCTCTGGGAGAACAAAGGCAAACATTTCAGTAATCTTCAAAGTGCCACTGGTATGTTGAGTGGACTCTGGTATGTAGACTACGGCTGAAGCTTTTCACCGAAAAACAACGTCCTTCCTTTTAAGGGCCATGACTGCATAAACTGTGGTCAGAGGCATTAGCAATATTGCTCATATCGGTTTACTTGATGGAGCACCCAAAATAGGAGATGCCCTCTTTTTTCTTGCTCTGACGTTTATTTATGCTAGCGAAATGATGATGTAGACGTTTATATGCGTGCAAATGAGTGTAAAGAAATCTGAACTTGCATAAGAGGGAGGAAGTGTGGTATGAGACGCACACAGGTATGAGAGAAAGAGTGGGTGTGTAGGCGGTGGGGTGGGGTATTACATTATGACATGTGTGAACAGACAGCCCATTGCACAGTGTTCCTTCTTCGCCTTCATTTGTCGGAGTGCAGGTTAAAAGCGGTTATCCCAAAGGGTGCTTTAGAGCTGATTTTCTGAAGGAATATGTAAAGTGCCAACGAAGAGGCCGCTCTACAGAGAGAGAGAAGGGGTGGGGTGGTGGGGGGGGGGGGGGGGGCAGAGGGAGGGTAGAGAGGGAGGGAGAGGAGCAAATGAGTAGAGTGTGCCGTTTAAAGCATGTTCCTCTTCATCCTCCTCTCTCTCTCTCTCTTTCTCTCTCCCTCCCCCTTCTCTCTGCTCTCCCACTGTTTAAATAGGATGCAAATCAGGGAACCACCTCCATGTTGTTGTCGAGAGGGCGGGAGGAATAGAGGCTGTGTGTGTGTGAGTGAGTGTGTGTGTGTGTGTGTGTGTGTGTGTGGGGGGGGGGGGGGGCTGAAGCAGGCAGCTGGGACATGAAAGTGAAGTGTTTAAAATCCATGAATAGGGAAAAGCATGCGGTTTCAGCCCTGACTTGTTGAGGGCTTATCTGATGTGTGGAGCTCTGGGGCAAGGAAGGTATTGTGGGGTGGGATGGAGGGGGGGGGGGGGGGGGGGGGGGGGGGGGCAGATCTGGGAGCAGAGATTGGGAGATGGGGAGGGGGGTCATGTCAAGGGTATGTATCATCTATATAGGATGCCATATGATTGCATGCAAAAACAGGGTGTACTGTAGTTCCTGTGTAGTCAAATATTTGACTGCAGTACACTTCCCTGTGTGTGTCTGTAGGTGATGTATGTGTGTGCCTTTTAAAGAGGTTTCACTTAAAAGACATATACTTGTCTTATCTCAGATGTTTACAGTTTGAATAACTAAAAATACAAGTGGAAATGTTGGGTGTCTGCTCTTTGTCTGTGCTGTTGTTATCCGGGCTTGTTAAATGTCCCTGTCCAGCTGCATTAAGCCATTCCGAGGCAAACTCCGCCAGCTATAATTCACAGTTTCACATGTGCTCTCAGAGAGCGTCAAATGAGAGTTCGAGGCCAAAGACGGTTCTGCCTCTCTTAGAACTTGTGAAACCGGTTCCCAGAACTCAATTGCAGCCAGGAGGGAGATTGTTAGCGGCGACGCAGTTGGATCTCTGGACTTCTTCACTCCCAGGCGAAGACAGGGAAGGCTTTTAAGGGTAATGGTAAGGTCAGTAAATTTAACGGGAAATAAGTGTTCAGGCGACAGATTTTAAATCACCGTAATATAAATACAGCTCCATTTTGCTCTGCCGTTTGCTTTCTTTTTTAACACAATTTAAACAGCGGACGTGCTCTCCTGTCCGTCCCTGTCATGACTGGGATTAGCAGGAGAAGATTTAACACTGCCTCTTAATCTTCCATATCAGCTCGGAGAGGCTGACGGGATATGGAAATTCTTTCATTTTCATATTGCATTTGCTTATTTTCTTTTCAAATTTTTTTTGTGTGTATATGTGTGTTTTCCTCGTCTTTGAAATGTATCTGTGATGTCACAAATGAACAAAAATTCCCTTTTTTTCGCCCTCTCTCTTTTCTAAGATACATCTGTTTTTTGTTACATCTTGTAAACTATGGCTGGTTTTCTTCCACGAACGTGTTTATGTAACTCTGCTAATTCTAAAAACCTTAGCTGGAGCTTCTTCAAATTGCTCTCATTTTTATGGCCAGAAATACCCCAGTGATGTATGCGCGCGTGGTAAGCATCCACATACGCTTGTTGCCCCGGCGACTTGCCATTGTTAAATCAATTTGGGTCATTTTCAAAAGAGTGGCAAACTTCCGCCTGACCTCAAACCAGCACTGTGTGTCAGACACAGGGTCCCTCTCCTCCCTTCGAAGGCATAAGAGGGGGGGGGGGGGGGGGGGAGTAGGGTGTGTGTGTGTGGGGGGGGGGGGGGGGTTAGGCCTAGTGCTGTTGCATGTCATTGTCTGGGGCGTGTGATGATGCAGTTTCGTGTGACACGGCCTACAAGTGGGTCACTGCAGGGCGAGAGAGGAAGAGTTAATTTTTTTACATTTTTTAATGGCCGTCCATTGGTGGAAATGAGTCTTGAGGTCTCCCATTTTGTTCATTAATTTTCTCCTGTTAAGCGTGCGTGCTAGCGACCACAGGAGGACAGCCTGGGTTGCGTATTGTTATCCCCAGTCTAATGATACATGCCAGATCAACCACATTAGCCGACTGGGAGAGTATTCTGGTGTTTTTACAACCTTTTTCATAAATTTTCCCCGATGGTGAAACAAAAAGTGGAGGGTGGTAGGTTTGAAGAGTGAATAGACTGTGAAATATCGTACCACCAATAGAATGAAATATTCTTTGTCTAGTTTTACTGAAGTGGTTGAAAAACATTCTTCACTGCCTGTTCTGGATCGACTTGTTAGACCTTCACAGCAAAGGAACAGCCTCAACCCTTTGTGACATACCAGTTGGCGATTAGCACATTAAGAAATTCACATTTAAAAAGACTATTAAAAGAGAAGAGAAGAATCACAGACTGCAGCCCCAAGGTTCCCACACTTTATATCTTTGCTAATAGATTTAAAGTTTCTAGTGAATGGAGTCCTTTGTCCCCACCATTCACAGCTATCTGGATCATACTAAACTGTGCGGCCTTTGCAGCAGCTTTTGTCGGCCAGTATAGCAATAGGTGCCAACGTGTAGCCCCAGTTGGAAACTGTTTCATGTATTCAACTGCCTGGTCCAGGCCTCTTATTGCTTTGGCTTCTGCGTGTCATCATACTGGATTTTTTCGAATGCTAGGTTTTGGACGGCCTTGGAAAAATCGGGCCGTCGCAAATCCCGAGCTGGGGAAACGGCCGGTTCTTTCGGACGCTTATTTGAAAGCGATTACTGCAAATGACAGGCTTTGGAGACTATTTAACATGGCCGTCGTTTCTGGGATATTCATTTTGGACAGACCCCAGGGCGTGTCTCGCAGCTTCCCTCCACCGCTCCTCAAAATAAGAACCACCTCAGAGGGACACAGAGCTCCACTGAAAGACGCATTGTGCTAATTCACTTATTTTCTTTGGCGGCCATTTGTGAGGAAGATTATTATTATTACATGACCTAAGCAGCTAACCAATAAGGGTTACACTCCCCAGACCGAACCCAGAAGCCATAATTATACCTGATGTCTCGGAGGCTGAGTTTTCAAAAAAAAAAAAAAAACTAAATAAATACATCAGAGAAGCAATTTTTTGATTTCCTCACCACATTCTTAAGGACATGCTGAGACGAGGGGGGAAAAATAGCGAAGGACGATGTCACTGGTGCCTCTGCTCTGTGCTGTGAGATGAGCAGACTTCAGCCTCGTGAGTGAGCCTTTCATATGGAATTCAAGGGGCATACCTTTCCCCCTGAAGAATTTGGGCTGCGCTGCCAACTGCTACATCGCCCGTGATATAGCATTACATTTTTGCCTTGGGGCTCAATAGTGGTTTGCGAGTAACATGTGTTTGTTGGGTGTTAGCATTGATGGAATTGTATACCTGGCCAGCCTCCAAGTAACGCTGGTATATGTTGAAGGAGGAGAAAAAAGGAGGGGGGGGGGGCAGACCTGTAAGGTACAAAACAAGCTTTTGTTGTTTTTGGTATGCTGAAGGCACCAGTGTTGCACCGGAAGCAGGCTATGCTTCAGAGCCATGCAAACAGTGAGGACTAGCGGAAAACGCTGATGGATATAGATATGGATTGGAGAAGGGTTTCTTTTTTCTCTCTCTTCCCTTTCTCTTTTTGCCTCTCACCACACATGTTATTAAAACATAGTTGTGGTGATGCATGGTTCCAGGGCAATTATACTGCAGCTTATTTTAGGTATGTGTTCATTAGTTGGCTCTGTGTTTTTCATCGTTAATGACAGGAAAAAGTCATGTTTGCATTGAATGCCCTAATTTGTCTTTGGTTAGAAATAAAAACTACTCTCTTTCTCTCTCTCCCTCTCTTTCTCTCTTTCTCTCTTTTTCCCCTCCTCCTCCTCCTCTGACTGATCCTCATCTTTCCACCGGAGGAGGCAAGGGGAGCTCAAGCAGCCTGACTGCTTATGATGCCACTAATGAGACTGGTTTGTCACTGAAGACAGTACAAACATAACCACCCCCCCCCCTCCATACACACACACACACAAACACACACACACACACACACACACACACACAGATTTCCCCTCTCCATTCCTACATCATGTGTGTGTGTGTAGTGTAGGGTGGGGTGGGGTGGGATGGTGTTGATAGTGAAAGGTGTTTTGTAATCATTGAAGTCAGCATAAATAAAGAAGCCTCTCTGTTGAGGTTCAGGAAGACAGCTTCCCAGGGAATTTACGCCTCATGTTTGACAGGTGAAAGAAGTCCCAGGCGTGGGGATTTGCATTGTTTTGTCTCTGTCTCTATCCCACTGCTGAGCACGGTGGGTAGGTGGGGCGGGCTGATGGAGTAAGGGGGGTTTAGTCTGTCTGATTAGGCCCATGGAGCCCTGGGAATCAACCAGCATTCTGCCCCCAGTAGACTTCCTGTCTCTCAGGGTGCCCAGTCCCAGGCCCACGGTACTGCGGAGCTGCCACACACTGGCACACACACGGCTTGGGGGCGCGGAGGGACGACGTGTTAGCTAAAGTGATTGGTCCCTGGGGGCCTTGAGCTGTTGGTTGTTTGCCAAGTGCTAATCTAGTACAATTATCCATCAAACAGACACGTCCCTCACCATATTGTTGGGCATGGGTCTTTTCGCCACCCACAACAACAGCAACAGCTTTTGGACCAGTTTCAACTTTTTTTGTTATGTTCTGGAGCTGTCAACAATATGTTGGAGTGACTGGAAAAGTACACAAATTAAGATTGAATAGATGCCATTATTAATTAGGTTATTTTTGTTCTGTGTGTACAGTATGTGTGTCTCTCGCCCATGCTAGCTGTCTCTCTTTGTGTGTGTGTGTGTGTGTGTGTGTATGTTCCAGCTACAATCAGACATTACACGAGATTGTTGAGGTTATGGGTGGGTGTTTTATTTTTTGAGAAGCTGGAGACGAGGGCGGTGGTGGTGGGGGGTGGGGGGGCTAAAGTGTTACACGATGCCCCAAACATTTCAGCTTTTGTAGCCCATGTATTACCACGCACTGAGTCTGGCACAACTAAAAATGGTAAGCTTAAACCTCATAAATCAGAAATCCCCGAGCCCTAGGTCCAGCAGGGCTTGTACCCGCGCCAAAACAGTCTATAAAAGGAAAAAGAAAAATACAGTATTTCAATATAGGTCTTGAGCAAACAACGAGGAATTTGCTGATTGAGAATAAATTAATATTTCTAAAATTATGGGCAGCTTTGTTTCTGTCTAATGCTAAAACCATTTGACATGTCAAATTGTTTTGTGTTTTATTAGAGCCGTGAAAGCTGATACTCCACCATGATTGTGCTGTTGGGCTATTCAGGATTTATATTGATGGGAGTCAGAGAGCCTTGTACTTATACATATAGTGTAGCTCCAAGGCTATTTTTTTTGTGCTGTTTAAAATGTCTCATACAAAACTCTTTGCTTGTTCTTACCAATTAGAGATTGCTGAGGGATGTTCTGAGAGTTGTTCCTTTAACCTGGGGTCTAACTGAACACACTGAACACAAATAACGAAGATGACTGCCTGCTGCTCATGTCTTTAAAGTGAATGTTTGTTTATCCACATTGGTTATAAGTTATAATCTGGTTTGGTCATCTTGGTGCATAGAACAAATGATATTGTTGATTTCTCGGAGCCTGCTATAATAGAGCGGAGCTGGAATGGCCCATGTGTTATTTTCACTAACTGTATAAGTATTGAAAATCAATTAATGACTGAAAGGTTGGGTAGACATCTGTGTGTGTGTGTGTGTGTGTGTGTGTGTGTGTGTGTGTGTGTGTGTGTGTGTGTGTGTGTGTGTGTGTGTTTATTTTTTTTGAAGGCAGTGGAGGAATTAGAGAGTGTGGGCCTCAGGAATGAGATTGTGCTGTGCAGTAATCGAGTTATCGAACAAACGAGGTTTAGGCTGCGCAGATTCAGAAGAGATACAGCTTGAAATATCAAGCCCCTTTGTTTCTAAAACAAACGCAGTGGAACGTTGTACTTTTACAACGGTACAACACACACACAGCAAATAAAACCACAGCGCACAATGTGCGCTAGAAGGAAGATGTTGACAGGCCGTATAGCAAAGCGCTCTGGGTAACGCACGTTTTTTGAGCCACTGTAGGATTCTTGGAGAGGTTTAGTTGCTGATTGTGTCAGGGCCAAAAAATCCGTTTTCAGGGTCTGAAAGAGTGAGAGAGGGCGGCCATACAAGTAACCTGGCATGTCAGGGGGGGCCTCCTTTTGGGAAAGAAACAAAGATAGCCATAATTAATGACCCTGAGTTCCTGCCAGGAAAGCTTTTCTTCTGACAACTCCAACTTAATTAAAACTTAAGATGTTTCAATGGCCACAGAGAAAGACCCCCCTCCCTACACTTACACACACACACACACACACACACACACACACACACAGACACACACACACACACACACACACACACACACACACACACACACACACACTCACACATGCACATTCACACACACACACACACACACCTTACTTAAAAGTCCATACAGCAGACTCGTGAGAAAAGTTTCCCCCAAATTAAAAAAAGGGGGTAAAGATATGTGTGAGTATGTACATTGTGTGTGTGTGTGTGTGTGTGTGTGTGTGTGTGTGTGTGTGTGTGTGTGTGTGTGTGTGTTTCCACTGGTGCCATGCATCTAAACCCTGACAAGTCAAAGAATCTATTTAGTCAGGTCTTTTTTCCTTCTTTCTTCTCCTCTCACACCTGCAGCCGAGCTGGCATTTCCTCTAAGCCCCGAGAAGGGCCGTGTTTTCCCCCCCTTCTCTTTGGGCCTCAGCGGAAGATCAGATAATGGAGGCCTGGCTCTGGCTTTTTGTTTTTGTGCATTGTTCATTAGCCTGGGAGTACTGTAGCACACTTGATATGCTTGGCTTGCGTGTCGAGTGGGGGAGGGGGAGGGAGAGGGATCCTGGCAGGACGAATGGGAGTGTAGACGGAAGGGGGGGGGGGGGGGGGGGTAGCATCTTCTATGAATGCCTTGCATGGTGCAGCAATGCCCGGGCCTCGCACAATTTTAATGCAAAACTTTGGTGCAAATTAAAGCTCGCCGTTGACAGGGGCCTGCCCCTGAATGCCGGATCCCTGCTGTTCGCTACACATTAGCGCTGCAAAGAACAATGTGCCAAGCTGGACACCGTGCACAAGGCAGTGTAGTTTTTAAACACGTCCGTTTTTTCCTCCCCTTTTATTTTCGTGTTTTTTTTTTTTTTGTCTCTTTCTGTTTTCCTCCTCCCTCCTCCTTCACCCAGCCTTCCTCTCCCCCCTTTTGTCTTGTTAACAAGCTTCACAGAGCGCAAACACTTACCTGTGTGTCTAATTGTCTAGAAAAGGCCAATCTGGTTTGGGGAAGTGGCTGGAAAGTGGTCCACCTTTTCCCGGCCAACGGGTCTTTGGGAGGAAATAATCAGGGGAGAAATGAGGCGATTCTAATAGCTATTAGCAGCTAGCTTATGGACTCCCGGCAGAAGAAAACAAGTGGAGGGGTTCTCTGCCGTCTCTAGCAGGCCATGCAGGTCAGGCTTCTTGACAGAGGCTGTGGGCGTAACCTCAACCCTATGTGTGCAGGAAGCCCGGCCAGTCCCACCCACCACTAGTGGCTAGCGTTGAGTCCTGGGCGGGGGGGGGGGGGGGGGGGGGGTGGGGGGGGCTTCGGGAGCACATATGGAGGTCAGCTGGGAGTAGCAGAGGTGCCTGTAGTGGTTCTGCCTCGAAGGCAGCGAGGCTCGCAGAGGGAAGGCCAGCTGCTAAAAAGGCCCCGGCCTTCATTTAGGTCTCAGGTGAAGACGCTTCACTGAAGGAAAGGCTTCAACTGCGTCCTCAGCAAGACGCCAGATGAGAGTTACAGAAAAAAAAAGTAACTTGTAAACTTGTAATCTTGTGGCAAATGTAATTTTTTTCCTGCGAGCAGTTTAATCAAGATCAGGGATTTTTTGGGCTTTGTACATAACACAAAAAGTGAATCCTTCATGCTTTTTCTTAGAAGCATTTCCTGGTTTGTTGTGTTTTTTTTTTTTTTTTATCTCTCTCCTCTTTATCTTTGTAGGGATACAAAATAACCACCATCAGATCCCCCTCTCTTTCATCCGTTTTCATCTGTTACTGAAGTTGCACAGTCCAGACTTTACAGGCTTTAGCTCTGGTTTTGTCCAAGTCAGTTACACCTTGTAGAGGATTAGACGATGCCAGGAACAGACATGTTGGGTGCTTCGCTCCTCAGAACTCCACAATGTGTACCTCAGTCTATCTTTTTTATCTCACATCTAACAGCGGTGTGTTTGGACAGTGTGTGTGTGTGTGTGGTGTGTGTGTGTGTGTGTGTGCGTTATCAGTGTTTATGTTTGTGACAACCTGGAAGGAATGCATCTCATGTCGAAAGATTATTAGCTGAAAGTTGAAAGGGACGGAAAGTATTTGTTTCATGTAGGTGCTGCCCTTCTAAAACAAACAGACCCTGTAATGTCTTCCGAAGCATGTCGGCTAATGACTTTTTTTCCCTCTCTCTCTCTCTCTCTCTCTCTCTCTCTCTCTCTCTCTCTCTCTCTCCTCTCTCTCTCTCTCTCTCTCTCTCTCTCCCTCTCTCCCTCTCCTTTTCTCTCTCTCTTTTTTTCCCCTTATTTCCCCTCTACTCTACTCTTCACCTTTCGCAGCACTTGCAAAAACAAGAGAGCGCGTGTAGCTCGGAGTCCTGCCTGTACTACTGTGCCCTGTGCGACTACTCCACAAAAGCCAAGCTCAACCTGGTGCAGCACGCCCGCTCGGTCAAGCACCAGGCAGGGCGAGGGTCTGCGCAAGCTGCAGCTGCACCAACAGGGCCTGCCGCCAGACGAGGACAGCCTGGCCGACCTCTTCTTCGTCAAGGACTGCCCGCCCACCTCCGAGCCTGGTGAGTCGCATCCACCCAACTTTTTTTTACCACTTCTACTTTTGCCTTTCTGTCAATTTTTCTTCTTCTCTTGTTCTCCCCCCCCCCCCTTCGCTTGTCTTCCTGCACACCCACACTATTCTCGCCCCAAACCCCCATCCCCCAAACCCTCCTCGGACCCTGAACCCGGCCCCGGCTGCTCCAAACCCTGAATACGTCTCCCGACGTAAAACATGCCAACCGGCTAATCTCCCGAAAATGAACATGCTGTTCCCATTATGGCCTTCTTTTTATATCAGTAACACACGCCGTCCTGCATGCGGTGACATCTTTAGCAGGCATGCAGAAGGTTATGAAATTCTACCTTGGGAGGATCTCTCAGTGAAATTCTTTCCCCTAGAGCGAGCTTTAATTTCCTTTCTCATGACCAAAGCAATTTGGCTTTCATTTAAAAGTTTCGGAGCTGCCAGCAGCTAATAAGTGTAACAGGACTGTAAAACATTCGGAGACAAAAAAAGATTAATAGTTTTATTTGAGAGGGACCAGTAATTTAAACCATAAGAGCGAGTCAGGGTCCATTATATAATAATTCCTATGTTAATGCTACTCGGAGAAATGAGCGCTTAACTTGTTTTTGCTTTGGTTGACCTGGCCGAGCGAAACAGCTAACACGTTTTGAATGGCATTCCAAAGCTGAATTAATCTCTGTTCCCCAAAGTGTCCTGTTTATATATGAAATCCAGAAACAGATGGTCCTGAGCTCAGAACCACATGTGAAACCTCAGCATCAGAACTACCCATATTGGAATTAAACAGGACTGTTGTACTTTTGGCTTTAATTAGGAATGGATCAAAGGTGCCTCAGAGTTTGGGCGCAGAAGGAAAGCCCAGTAAGATAAATCATTATTGTGCCGCTGAGAAAGACAGATGCCCCCCTCCCCTCTCTCCTTTACACCCCCACCCCCCCTCCTCCTCAAAAGGTTCCCCCCATAATGATCCCTACCTTGGCCCCTTTCTTTTTTCCTCCTGGGAGAAGAGAACATGATATTTTAAAACTGTCAAAAGTAATATTCACAGAATACACCTTTTCCAACGTTCCGACATTAAATGCACGTTTTTATATATCTTCAGTTTCATGCCACAAACTGAATTTCCAAAAGGAAGTTTCAAGCTTTATGCACACTCAAGTGTTCCAGGGTGCCTTGCTGTTGCACACACTGCATCAATTTCTTCAGAACAACGGTTTTCTTTCAGGTCCTCCTTATAAACATTTTATTATGTATTTCCTTACAGCTTACATATTAATGTTGGAGAGTGATTTCAATTTCAACCCTTTCAGGTCTCCTGCGCACACTCGTGTCAAATGAAGTGTTCATGTGCCCAGTTAGTCAGAAGGGTGCTAATGTACATAAACTGTGAGACAAAGAGAGAATTTATGCTCACTGTGCAGGGGCCTGAGTTTTCGGGTTTTATGAATATCACAATTCAGCTGCCCGAGGATGTAAAAACGGCCTGAAAGATAAATATGTTAGTAGAGAGATAAACCTGATAAACCTGCTGGCCTCCCTGTTTCTGGCACGGTTTTTGTTCGGGCTCTCAAAAACCACCGACTCGAAAGTAGAGCAAAATACATGGACACTCTGTTTTCTTTCAGAGCTACAAATCAGACAGAGTGTGTCACAAAGAGCACAGGGTGCAAGTTATTATGTTTTTTCATTATTTTTTTTTCTCCATTTCGTAGTGGGAGAGATTTTTCAGGTAGTTTAACCCCATAATCCTGCTGTTTGAAGTGCTTTCAAACAAACCCTGTGCAGGAGCAGCTTAGGAAATGGATAGCTGGCACCAGATTAATCACAAAGCTTAGTTTTTTTCTAATTGATCCAACTGGCAAAGCAGCAACAACCAGCTCCCTCCCTCGTGCCCCTCCAAAAAAGCAACCCAGTGCCAGCCGTTGTGACGAGCAGGTAAAATGGAGGTGTAGCTCGCCTTCAGTGTGTTAGAGGCTGCACTAGGACAAGGCCCAGGGCCTCCTTATTGCAGTTGTAATAACCTGGGTCTGTGAGCCTGTGAAAGGCCCTATGGTAAGCACCATTTCAGGTTGCGATCGGGACTACAGCAGAGAACTAAAGAAATCGTGTAGATTTTCTCGGAGAATAACTCCTTAGTTTAGCAGTTTCGTAGTCATTAGAGAGGTTTTGCAGGGAGTGGGAGAAGAGAAAAAAAGAGATTAATTTAACTGCTGAGCTGTATCTTTCTCTGCAAAGCAGCTCCCCGGCAGCTCGCCAAACAATTATAGCACCGTTTGGGAATAAAGGTCATGATGCCATTGACTTTACGTACATGTGAATGGATTTCGTTAAACAATTTTGATGCCATTTTTTACTGCATAATTAAAGGTAGCTTAGGCGGCGTCTCTGGCATGGGAGAAAAGTTGAAATGTATTTAGCGGTAAATGTCACACTCGGCAGCATACATATGCAGTGTGTCACAGCTTAGACCCGATCACACTCCCTCGCAGTCTTGTCGAAATAACAAATACAACAAGCTTTATTTAAACCACCCGGCTCACTCCACAAAACAATAATTATTTTTTCTATCAGCACAATAGTCATAAAAGTTTGTACTTCGTCTTTATGGCGTTGTTTTCATCAGTGTACCAAACCAAAGACATCTGAAAACCTCAATGCAAAGTGTTTTTGAAGGCCCGCTGTTGTGTTGCCATAAATCCGTGTTTTTGTGCAGTCTTCAAGAGGCTAGTGCGACAGAGTCCAATGAGCAGCTGGGCCGAGCTTTCGCGCGGTCTGTCTGCGTTAAACGGCCAAAACTGGCCACTAAACTATGCTGCCCTGTGCTCTACTTACTCACTCTGCTCTCCCCAGTGTGTTAATAGTAATATCCCTCCCCTGAACGCCGACGTGTGTTGCCTCCCTGAGAACAGCCTCTGCCAGGGCTCCCAGTGCGAACGTAATTCCCACAGCCTAGGGCCCTGAAGGCTCATCATTTACTGAAGGTAAACATCATGAAGCAGAGGACTGGGGGGGGGGGGGGGGGGGGTTAGCAGCGATGTGGTTAGACATGTTTTTTGAAGTGGAGTTCCCCCCATTTGTAAATCACAGTAATCTAGAGCCTCCGAGTTCTTACCCTCCTCACAGATGTGCTGCTTAAACGGGTTGCCCATAAAAACTGTGAAGCCAAACACTCGCAGCTCAAGGTTTCGGCACCGATAAGCTTGTTGTGTTTGTGAACTCCTCGCTCCCAGTGCTTGGTGGAGAGACGGCTGTGGCGGCGCTGGAAACTGTGTTTTTTAAAGACACAAAGTGCAAATTAATGACTCTCGTGTGAAATTTGAGCTGCTTGTTTTCCCCCTGTTTTGCTGAAAAGGGGATTTAATAGTCTGCACACAGAATATTTTCCGTAGATTACACTTTTTGCTGAATTAGACTGTAGGCTTGACAGACAACAACAGGAGAGAAACAGAAATTATTTTCTTGTAGGTTACAATGTCCCCTGCATCTGTACACACTATGTACGTGTACAGAAATAAAAACTGGAGGAAAAAAACATGCAGAGGATGTATGTGTTTGTGTTTGTGTGTGGGTCGGTGAGAGTATGTGAGTGTGTTTATGTGTAAGTGTGTGTGTGTGTGTGTGTGTGTGTGTGTGTGTGTGTGTGTCTGTGTGTGTCTGTGTGTGTATGGCTTGCATGTAACTCCACTCTAAATGCCCTGATGGGCCAGGCCATGCATGAAGGCTTTTTGCATCCTTGCGTCTGTCCAGGCTCCATTTTCCTCTGCTGCGCCTTTCAGAAAGGAGATGGGATCTTATGGAGGTAATTATTTCTGAGAGAGCCCCCTTGTCATGAGGCCTCTATGACCACCCCACCCCCCTCCACACGTATTAAAACTGGGGAGGAAAAGTGCCTCTTTGTCTGGGCCAGGCGTTAAACAAAAGGCCTGGCTGACTTGGGAGATGGCTGCATCTTTACAGACTCTGCCTAAGCCCTGTATAGCAGAGCGGCCTAAAAGGAGCTGCTTGGCCTGATTGGGGATGCCTCTCTCCCTCTCTCTCCCTCTCCATCTCCATCTCTTTCTCCCTCTCTCCCCCCTCCCTCTCTCTCTCTCTCTCTCTCTCTCTCGGGCCTTTTGTTTCTGCTGAGTGGAAGTGCTGCAGGAGGTTTCCAGTCATGGCCAAATTACCCGCGCTGGAGTGATAACCATTTACATAGCCACAGCTGTAGGCCATCTACACTCTCCTAATGGACAAGGGCTATGCTGTACGTGTGTGTGTGTGTGTGTATGTGTGTGTGTGTGTGTGTGTGTGTGTGTGTGTGTGTGTGTGTTTGAGAGAGTGATTGTGTGTGTGTATGATATTTTAGAGACAGTAAGATGGAGAAAGATGGCTCGTGAATTGTGTGTTTCATGACTGAAGTGTGTGATACACTGTGGTGTCCAGTTTAAGGTAGATGCAGTTTTTTTATTTTGTTCTCCTCTGCATTGCCGTGTGCATGGACAGAGGCTATTTTTTGTCTCTTTGAGGGCACATAAGCAATTGCAACAGTTACTTTTCAAGATAATTTCTGCAGACAGGGTTTCCAGGGTTTGTAACCATAATTTGTGGCCATTACATAAACTGAGATGGGAAGGCCAGTGGACTGTAAGATATGATATACAGACCAATTGCTCTCATCTTTCTCTTAGCCATGGGTGATGTGATAATGCAAGGGCGGCCATTTTCTTTCGATTTCCTCTGACAAAGCCCCCGGTCACACTAACAGAAGCATTCTTGTGTGTGCTGCCACTGCTGTAGCAGCACAGAGCTGCGAAAGTTTTTTTTAATTTTTTTATTTATTCTTTTTTTTCTTATTCCGTATGTGTTTGTGCTGCCTGCAGTTTTACCTGCGGGACAGTCTACACAGAAACTCCCAAAAAAAACACACTAAAAGAAAATTGTTATCGTTTTGCTAATTCCTCTGTTTGTAAATACAGTACTGTATTTCCACAAGTCACGAAAAAAGACCTATGAAGACGCAAGTCTTCTTTTTTTTTCTCTCTCTCTCTCTCTTTCTCTCTCCAGCACAGTTGATCACTGTCCTGTGTTACAGCAGTGTAATGGAACGCTGTTTATGAAGTCAGCGTAATCTGTTATATCACTCAAGTGCAGTTGTTTGGCTTGTGTGCACCAGTGTTAAGCGCCCGTCATGACTACTCAGAGGCTGGACATCCCATGTGAAAGAATGCAGTCTCAACCTTTGGAAAAAGTCCCCGACCAAAAGAGCCCTCATTTGACAGACATAAAGCATCCCCATAGGGTCTCGTAATTGGACCATAGTTTATATTACTCTATTATTAAATGGAGACAATAGCCCATGGTTAAATCATATTTCATATCATAATAAGTCAAATCTTCAGATGTATCATTATTTTTTCAAAAACTAGCAATTTGATCCAAAACTCCTTGAAACCAGTGTTTGGAACAGCAGGCACCAAACGGATTCAGTCATTTCTCAATAATTCTCTCCAACTGTATTATAATTGCACTGTGGTTTTTGTGTGTAGAAAATCCAAATAATTTTAGAAAATGGCCAGTTAGCCATAAACTATTTTTGAAAACGATGTGCTATAGGAGTATGTCGTACTCTGAGCTGTTTTTCTTTCTGAGGGATCCCCCCACCCCCACCCCTCACACACACACATACACACATACACTCACACACAACCACACACCACACACACACACATACACACATACACTCACACACACCACACACACACACATACACACATACACACATACACTCACACACAACCACACACACACACACATACACACATACACTCACACACACCACACACACACACACTTTGGAAGGAGAGTAATACAAAAGTTAAATTGTTACCTCATGTTTTCATTGACCGTTTGTGCCCACTGACAGTCATAATTTGCAGAAATTGCGATGATTATCCACATTAACATACCTGACTGTTGCCATTATGCTTATTTACAATGCAAAGCCTTCCTGGAGGCCCGCGGGACAGTCTCTGTGCATACTAATGTGCATGAACTCATGAGCCATGAGGTGCTGCTGCCTGCACACTGCTGAGGCCTGTGCTGCTGCTCTCGCTCTCTCCCACTGCGGCTGGGCCCTTTGGAGTTGTGCAACTGCAGGTAGCACGACTCCTAAAGACCTCCAGTTAGTCATGCTGAAATGTGATACCCCCCCCCCTTACACACACACACACACACACACACACACACACACACACACACACACACACACACACACACACACACACACACACACACACACACACACAATGAAGCAGTGGCTGAGGCATGGCTACACAGAGTGCAGACCAGGCATATTGTGTGTGTTGAATAAGTGATATGAACAGATTGTGTTGATGTGTTGATTTGTGTCAGAGCGTTCAGTTCGGTCCGGTTGGGTGCGGTTCTGGTTCTGTGTGTCGATGCTGTGTGAGTGAGGCGGGCGGGAGCTGGACGAGGAGGAGATAGAGTTACACTCTCTCTAATTGCGTCTGGAGAAAGCTTTGTGGCTCGCACAATGTCGTAGGCCCGGCTGACGCTAACCACAGAAAGCGGTATGATACTGGCTGTCACGCGGCATTAAACCAAACAAAGCCTCGTCAAAGTCTGCTGCTCACCGGCCAGACAGGGAACAGAGACTGCTGATGAACCAGCAATTAACTGATTGCCTTAAGCAGAGACACGCCAGCGGAGTGTTAATATGAATCTGCAATGACACGGATACAGGCTGAAGGAGCATGGAGACACACACACACGTGAACACACACACACAAACACGTGAACACACACACACACACACACACACAGACACGCATAGATAGAACAGTTTCTCACTCCCACATCTAAGTACACACATGTCTCACACATGTATGGGTTTGTCACTCACCCAACCACAGACAGACAGACAGACAGACAGACAGACAGACACACACACACACAGTCATACATGCACGCACTCATACACACACAGTCGGTGTCTAACTTACTTAATCACAGGTCCACAAACACACACACACACACATGCGTGCACACACCACACGTCTAGTGAAACAACCACAGCAACAGCAGTGTGTGTATGAGTGTTTTCATGTGTGTGTGTGTCCAACACCCCTGTCATTAGGCATGATGCGTGTTGAGGAGTGGACCCTGCATCCCATCAGGCCAGATTAGTGGGGGAGGGAGTTGATGGCCGCTGCGTCCAGGTGCCATCCCCTCCTCCCTCTCTCTGTCTCCCTCTATCTGTTTCTCGGTCTCCATCCCACTCACTTCCTCTCTCTTTCTCTCGGCCTCCTCTGCTACTTTCACTTCGCTGACCTTGGATTCTTCTGGTCATTCATTGGACCCTGAACCCTGTGTGAGTGTGTGTGTGTGTGTGTGTGTGTGGGCTGGCGCAAACAGGGGATGGCCATTTATTTATTTACCTGTTTATTTATTTCCTTGCCCTCAAGCTTGCAAATGAATCTGATTAAACCTTGGGCTTGTTTGCCCACCCCTCCCCTTCTCTCTCTCTCTCTCTCTCTCTCTCTCTCTCTCTCTCTCTCTCTCTCTCTCTCTCTCTCTCTCTCTATTTCTTTACCAGCTGTCTTCCTTCCTTCTTCTCTCCCCTGCTCTCCCCTCTGCCTGTGTCTCATCCATCAGAACAAAGTATGGAATTGATAGCCCCTATTGATTACCAATAGCCATGCCTAATCGTCACTAACCGGAGGAAGCTTTGCCGGTTTAGCTGGAGTCAGGCAGAGGCCGGGCCGTAATGTGGCCAGGGAATTTACACTTAATACTGTCGCCAGGTCCCCCTCTTCACCAAAAGCACTCGATAGAACGTCCGGTTCTTTTCACGTCTGGAGTGTGTGTCATACAGAATGTTTCTGATGCTCTGACACTCTGGTGAGCTTCTGGTTGTGAGGTAGATAGAAGCTACTGTGTTAGTGTGTGTGTGTGTGTGTGTGTGTGTGTGTGTGTGTGTGGTGTGTGTGTGTGTGTGTGTGTCTGTGTGTGTCTGTGTGTGTGTGTGTGTGTGTACTGTGTATTATTGAATTTATCGAGCATTGGATGTTTAATACTCAGCCCAGTAAATGATCCAGATAACTACTTTAGGATACAACACAGCGATGTTTCACTTTGAGCCTGGCTTCTCCACTGACGGAGAGTGACTGCCTCTAATAGTACACTATTATCTGAACACATTTGCAGAGGTTGACTTGGAAATTCGCTCTGACACGGTTCCTTCAGTAAGCACTGCAAATGTATTTAAATGACTCTACCAGGTCTGAAGCAGGCTCAGTCTGAGGAAGGAGGCCCATAGATGGAGTCTTATCAGAAAGAGAGAGAGAGAGAAAGAGAGAGAGAGTGTGTGTGTGTGTGTGCGTGTGCGTGTGCGTGTGTGTGTGTGCGTGTGCGTGTGCGGTGTGTGTGTGTGTGTGTGTGTGTGTGTGTGTGTGTGTGTGTGTGTGTGTGTGTGTGTGTGAGAGAGAGAGAGAGAGAGATGTAACTTACTGATGATGGTGATTCATCTGCTGAGCCTCTCCCCTCCCTCCCTCTCACAAAGAGCATTTATCAAGGAGAGATGATTGGCCAAGCAAGGGTCCCCTGCTAGTTCATCAAATCTCATGATTTTCCTTTCTCCACTTAAAAAAAGTCACCAGCACTTCAGTAAAAAAAAAGGGAATAGTCAACTCCTTATTCGCAGTGGATATTCACTTAGTTCATGTATGTATATGTGTGTGTGAGAGTGTATGGCATCCTTGATTTAGATTAGACATAACAAGTGTACAGACATATTCACACGCATGCACACACACTTTTGCATGGCCTGAGGTGACTGTATTGTGACAGCAGCGCTGTGTTAAATATGGCCACTCATTAGCCATGCTGTTGATCATGTACTGTGCGAGACATGCACAGAGAGACAATGACAGCTTGTTTGCCATCTGCAGCAGAAGAGCAATATGTCACATTAATATGAACAGCCCTTGAGTGATTTATTAATGTTACACAATATAATTTACATTATACGAACAGAGGATGTGTGGATCCACTTCAGGCCTAACAATTATAACCAGGGACACTTGAAACAAAGGTCCTCTCTGAATTCATTATAGGGTTATTTTATGAAGCGCAGTATTCTTTGCAGATGGGGAGAAAATCATGTTGTTTTGTTAGGACTTATTATCAGTTGCAGAGGACTCTTTGGGGGAAGCGGTCTCCGACCAGCCTAGAAGCCTCTGTCTCTCTGAATAATTCATGGGTTTCATCCAAAAAGACACAAATTGATGAAAACATACCATCTGTGCAGTTCAAAGACAAGCCCGGTTTGTGTTAGCCTTCGATAACACCCTCAAATGAAACGCACCAGACTCTGTTTCCAGAGGGGCGTGTTGTGTTTAAAGATGAAGAAAAAGCAACAAAATATAACAGAGAAATGAAAATGAGAAAATGTTTCTCCTGATTTGCTGAGGCCTGGCTCTTTGCTTGCTAGCACACTAGCCTGCCAGTCATATGCTGTGAGCCTTGATGAGATTGTCACATGTCCATCACACCAGATCTTCTCACTACCTCTTCTTCTCTTTCTGCTCCAGTTGCCAATTTAAATTCTCCTATGACTTATCTCTGGGAGAATGCAGCAGACATGTGGCCCTGGTAGCTGGTCACAACACTAGTCTGTCTGTCTGTCTGTCTGTGTGCAGCCAAAGCTGGACCAGACAATGGTCCGAATGGTCCCATTCTTCCTTGCTGAGTCCAGCAAATCTCGGCTGATTGGTTAAGTAGTCACAAGCTCGCCCAAACACTCTGGTCTCCACCCGGAACTGTGTGTGTGTGTGTGTGTGTGTGTGTGTGTGTGTGTGTGTGTGTGTGTGTGTGTTTGCTGATGATAGCTCAATATGCAAAAGCAGGAAGAAGGAAGGAAAGAGGGAAGGATGAGGTGATAGAGGAGGAGGAGGGAAAGGGAGGAAAATAAATGGAGTGAGTTGATGAGCCTGGTTGACATTCCTCCTAAGCTTTGTGTGGATCAGCCAACAGCTGAGGTTGGTAATCCTTTTCCAAGATGAAATAAGACACTTGCCCCTACTCTCTCTCTCTCTCTCTCTCTCTCTCTCTCTCTCTCTCTTGCCCCTCTCACCCCTGCTCTGGTTGTAGTGCAGGTGGAAAGGGTGGATGTTTTTTTTTATTTCCCTCTATCAGTTTTTTTTTTTGTTCTTCTCCTTTCATTTTCTCCACCTCCCCTTTGTGCTCCACAGCTGTGGACCTCTCGCGCACTGACAAGTAAGTGCCACTCAGAATATCGCCAGGATTTTCTTTCCTTTTGCTTTTTATTCTCATTCTTCCACTCCTCTCATCTTATTCTATCGTTCCCTCTCTCCCTTCCTGTTCTGTCTCTTCCTTCCTTCCTCTCTCTGTCCTTCTGGAAAGGTTATTAAGGCGTTGTCTTTAGCTTGTCAGATCGTTGCACGAAGGAGAGGAAATATTCCATCTGAGAGGCACAGGGTCTGCGACTGTCGCAATTAGGGGTGTCAGCATGTGGGGTGACAGCAGTCCCTGCCTCGCTTTGGTCGGGGTGGGATAGAGGGGGGATGTGTTTGAGGTGGGGGGGGGGTGGGGGGGGGGGGGGGGGGGCTGACAGGCTTACGCATGGCTGGGTTTGGCTGGAGTGACATCCACCCATTACACACACACACACCCAGGAATATCACTACCATTACCATCAACACCACCACTGCCACCACCGCCCTGTTTCCCTAGACCACACCGCTGAAACATCGGCCAGTTTGATGGAAGACAGCCGACGTGTCACGCGCGACTCAGAGACTCCCGTGAGTCTAACAGTAAGAGAGAGAGAGAAAGAGAGAGAGAGAGAGAGCGAGAGAGAGAGAGAGAGACGCTCTTGCTGCAGACGCAGCGGCAGGTCAAGTGGCACATTTACATTTTGATGGGAAGTTATGGAGTAATTAATGCAGCACTAGAGATGGATTAGCCACGAGGTTCATTACTGAAGCGCTGTATCTCCGAGGAGAGGACTTTCCTCTGAGTTTAGCCTCTGACATGTTGTTCTAAGCTCTCTCTCTCTCCATTCCTCTTTCTCTCTCTCTCCATTCCTCTCTCTCTCTCTCTCTCTCTCTCTCTCTGGAGGGCTGTGGAGGTTATGCTCTTTTCTTAATATGGGCGTTTGCATTTGCGGAGGGAAAAAAAGCCCAAACGCTGCGGCTTTTCTCGCCTTGTCAGTCTAATTGCTGCGTGTAGTCCTTAACTGGCCAATCTCAATCAGCCAGAGGGGGCCTGCGCTCGGCTCGGCTCAGCTCAGCTCCACGCGTGTGCCCGGCACTTTCAAACACTGTAAAACACAGGCCCTCATGCTGGGAAGGATCAGCTTCTTCATTAGGGCTCGAGAGACACAAGAGAGAGGGAGAGAAAGAGAGAGAGAGAGAGAGAGAGAGAGAGAGAGAGGGAAGAGTTGAGTTAGAGAGAGGAGAGAGAGAAATGGAGGGAGAAGGGGGGGGGGCACTGAGACGGTGGAAGAAGAGTCGAGTAAGGGTCATCCATCTTTTGTTGGGTTTGGGTCAGCTGTGAGTGATTATATCTAATCCCTACTGTTTCTGCTCAAGATGCCGCTTCTCTTCCTCTCTCTCTCTCTCTCTCTCTCTCTCTCTCTCTCTCTGTCTCTCTATCTGTCTATCTATCTCCTGTCTCTCTCTTCCTCTTTGACTCTCTCCCTTTCTGTGTCATACACACACACACACACACACAGACACACACACAGAGAGAGAGAGACAGTCATACAGAAGGAATAATGGGGAATTTGAGTGTGCTATGAGATTAAAGCCTGGATTCAATGGCGGGCGAGCAATCATCATTTCGAGAAAACATTCTTTCATCTCTCTGCCCCCACCCCCACCTCCACCCCCTCTGCTCTTACACTAACAGCGGCTCATGTCACTCTGTGGTTGCTGCTTTTATCATCATGTACAAACCCCACTGCTCACAGATGGCGAGCACGTATAGGAATATCAATCGGAGAGAGGGAGTTAGAGCTGACCATATGTGGAGGCCCTGTAACAGTCCCCTCTGATATTCATTAGGATTGGGTTTTATTTGTCTTGTTGTGAATGTTTTTTGTTGTTTGTGCTGTGAATGCAACTAATGAGGAGTCGCATGGTTGATTGAGTCACTACAGACTGTGTGTCACTACAGTACTTCGGTGTGTGTGTGTGTGTGTGTGTGTGTGTGTGTATGTGTGTGTGTTTGTAATGTATGTGGGTGTGTGTAATGTCTGTGTTTGCGAAGGATCATCCGTACACATCCACTCTTTCTCACAAACTCTCTCTTTCCTTTTCTCCCTACACACTCTCTCTCTCTCTCTCTCACACACACACACACACACACACACACACATTCAGAACTAGGTTGTGTGGATTAGTTAGTTAGTTAATAAGGAGCCGTGCATGCTGTGAGTAGCGTCGTCCCAATGGACCGGCACCAGTAGCAGCAGCAGTAGCAGCAGTTGATGGACCTGGCCGCTCCTTTTGTTCTGGCACAGGTTAATAGAAATTGAGGAGATGGGCAGAGGAAAGGCAGAGCAATTTTCTGCTCTTTAAGCCCGGCGAAATGGCGCTCTTCAGGAAGCACTGGAAAGTATGAAGGCGTAATAGGCATTTTAAAAGAAAGGGAGTCCATAGAGCGACGAGAGGGATTCTCAGATTTAGGCATGCATGGAATTGGGAATGAGATAATCAGTATTGTGAAATTGAAACCTGTCTACTGGCACTGCGGCTAGCTCATGGACGCGTGCGCGTGCACGCACACATGCATGTGCACGCTTGCAGACACTCACATAATACAGTCATGCAGAGAAAATCACACACACAAACACACATACACACACACACACATACACACACACACACACACACACACACACACTCACTCCCCAGACTGCACAGTGAGCAGTGATTTGTAACACTCATCTTTTGGCCCTTTCCAGATTATCCACAACTGTCAATAGCAATCACCAAAGGGTTTTATCCCCCCAACTCGTAGAAAAATCAAAGCATTTTTATGTCTTCATACTAACCATACTTTATCAAGTTTCTGGGCAAGTTTCCCTGCTGAAGCAATAAAAAAAAAGCATAATTTATTCAGAATCTAATCATGTTTGGCTTGCCCAGACGTTGGCCACAGGCCACAGTGGTTCCTTTAGAGGATCTCTCCAGCACTGATTGCATATGTGGCAGGACAGGAGCAAGAAGCCTCTGATTGAGGGCACAGTGTGGGGGGAGGTGTGCGTGTGTGTGTGTGTGTGCGTGTGTGTGCGTGTGTGCGTGTGTGTGTGTGTGTGTGTGTGTGTGTGTGTGCGTGTGGACATGCACACAGAGAGATGGCATACTGATAGAATGTGATGTTTGCTTAATTGACTTAAAAACGATGGCAGAATTAATTGCACACAGAAACGAGATGTCCACAGGAGACGTGCATAGTGTCTTGCCTGTAGCTATATCAACAAGAACAGTCCCTTCTGCAGTCCGTCATGTTGTATTATATTAATTATCACATATGACGGTAATTCTTTTCGTGCTTGTTTTTTCCCCCTCTTTACTTCACCCCAGGTTATGAAGCATAGTATAGACTCCTGGTTTTGTTTTTAATCTGATTTATTTATTTGTCAAGCCGCTCATGTGATTCCTCTCTCCTGCTCCCAATCACAATTACACACAATGTCCTCATTTAAAAAAGCAAAAAAAAAAACAGCAGTGTAATCACCGTTCTCTTCTAATTACGCGAAGCACGCGGCCTAAATACAACAGGCTCTGTTTGCACTGCGGGGCTTGAGCTGTCCACTCGGCTAACCTTCCCTCCGCCTCGCCAGGAAGAGCCGCTCCGGACGGGAATTACGCTGCACGTATCTGACATGAGATTAAGAGGGCGTTATTGGTCTGGGAGAAGCTGCCCACTTACATTTGTGAAAAGGAAGTGTTTGGCAGGGGGCGGTCGACTGCAAACCCCCCTTCTTCCTACGACCCCCCTTTTGCTGTGAGGACCGGTGTAAGTGAGCAGTCTGGCCCACATTATTCACTCGGTCCGGCTGATCGAAGCCCGGCTCAATAGCACTAAACCAGCGGCTGCTGGAAAGATTTGTCTTACAAAACCTTGAAAACTGCTCTGAACGTCCATACATTGATTTTTGCAGCCGGGGATCTCTTGGGCTTTCGTGTAAAGGCAGGCCTCACACGTGTGTGTGTGTGTGTGTGTGTGTGTGTGTGTGTGTGTGTGTGTTCTAAGCACAAGCGCACGCTGGCAAGCAAGCCGACAGACTGACAGGGAAGGAAGGTCACAGGTGAGACCCCTGACCTGGTCACTCACAGGTGTGCATACATGTATATACTGTATATAACAGACACACACACACACACACACACACACACACACACACACACACACACACACACACACACACACACGGACACAGACACATCTCATGCACACACACACACATATGAACGCATCTTCCTCATGCATACAGACACACACATTCACACACACACACAAACCCTTTTCACAAGCATCTATTTCAGGTTGCGTACGCTTCTGACATCAGCCCATCCCTGGGTCTGTGTTCCGGTTGCCCGCTGTGGCTGTGGTGTGCTGTGTGTGTGTGTGGTGTGTGTGTGTGTGGTGTGTGTGTGTGTCAATGTGGCTGTGGTGTGCTGTGAGAGCAGGTGCGCTCTGTGGCTGTGCCTCTGATGGTCTGCGAGTCCATATTAAATTAATGAAGCCGCCAGCACGGCCGAGGCCACTATAAATAGCCCCCCGTCTGAGAGCAGTACGTGCCAGCGGGCTGAGGGCTGGGGATAGGGATGCGGGCAGGTAGCACCACGGGGTGCTGAAGACAGCCAAAGAGTTTGTCACCAAGTCCAGTTTCAACCGGATCTGGATCAAAATGGGTTCTGTTTGGCGCAGTCATTGGCTTCACTGCTAATGAAATTGACAAAGCTTTTTGGAACTGTGCGGAAAAAAAACAAAAATAATTGTAGGACACAGAGAGATACACACATACAGAACACACACACACACACACACACACACACACACACACACACTCTCACTCTCACACTCAGATCATTCCACTAGCATCTGGACAGACACGTGTAGTACTTTGTTTTTGTCTTCCCATTCCCCACATCTAAAGCAAATCTGACAAGGTTCTCTCTCTCTCTCTCTCTCTCTCTCTCTCTCTCTCTCTCTCTGTCTCTTTCTATCTGTCTCTTTCTCTCTCTCCTCTCCCTTCCCGGCCTTTGAAGTGAGAAGGAAGTGTTAAATCAAAGTGAAGGCTAATTACATATCTTGGGACTGGCTGGTTTTAAGTCATTGTTCTTATTGTTGAGACACGAGAAGCCCAGGAGTGAACAGTAAGCGGCTGGGGGGAGATGAGAGGAGGGAGGGAGAGGGGGAGAGACTCTCCCTCTCCCTCTCTCTCTCTCTCTTTCTCTCTCTCGCTCCCTCTCTCTCCCTCGGTGCGAACAGAAACAGACAAGCTGGCAGCTGCCAACGTGTGTGCCACCTGCCCTATATCTCTCTATTAGCATAATCATCTCCTCGGCAAATGGAAATAATGGTGTCACGCACCTTTGTGTAATTGCTACTGTCATAATATATGCCAAATTATTCTGTTGTGTGATTAGAGGAACGGCAGGAGAGAGGGAGAGAGAGGGAGAGAGAGAAGAAGGGGGGTTGCTTTTCTGTCCTCCAGCGTGGCGTTCATACTCGAGTGCTTTTGATCCAAGGCCCCGACACAATCGGGGGGTGGGTGGGTGATTGTGTGTGTGTGTCTGTGTGTGTGTGTGTGGAGGGGGGGGGGAGGGGTGGTGTTGTTGGCGTCACCAGAGGAGCGAGAACGTTTGTCACTCTGTAGCATTTAAAAGGGCCCCGCCGTCATCAGAATATCATTGTTGAAAATGCAAATCAGAAATGGATAGCAGGGCCATTGTTTGCAAATTAGCCCTCAGCCGCTGCGTTTTTTGTCGTTATCAAACAGGAATTTGAATGGGAAGTCATATAGACACGCGTTAGCTGTCGCACCAACATCCATTAGGCTCATTGTGTTTGGCCTTTTAAATAGGAAGCAGAGAGTTGATGGATTTATCTTACACCCATACAGCAACACCATAGAATCACCGTCCAGCCTCTCCAGCTGGTCAAACAAAAGAGCCGACCAACCCTCAGCCCTCCACTTATTGTGACACATATTTCAGTTATGGTGACACGCGGCCATTGTTCATCTGGCAAACACAAGTGGAGGATGTAAAGGCTCGTCGTCGGAGGAGGAGGAGGAGGAGGAGAGGGAAAGGAAACATATGAGAGATCGTCTGGACCCTTCTTCCTCCTCCACTTTTTTTCTCCCTTCTTCTTTCCCCTCCTCGTCCACACTGCTGTTTAGCATAATTAGGCCACTCTCAGTTTCCCTGGGAGCGGCGTCCAGGCTAGTAAATGAATAGCTAGTGATTGGAGTGGCCGGGGGGGGAGAGGGGATCCACGAGTGACAGGCTGACCGGGAGAGGAGAGGCTCTAATTGGCACGGGCTCTGCAAATGGGAGAGGGTGCGTGCTTGGGGTGGGGGTATGGGAAAGTCAAGGGAGGTTGGGGTTGGGGTGGAGGTTAGGGTTGAGAGGAAGCGACTCTGCATAAAGAGCAGACAAACCAGGCTAGAATTTCTAAAAATGTTTTGCACGAGAAGCAGAAAAAAATATACATTTATTAATATGGCCTACATATATATATATAAATATACATTTATTAATATGGCCTACATATGTGTGTGTGTGTGTGTGTGTGTGTGTGTGTGTGTGTGTGCGTGTTTATGTTTGCGCGTCCATGCACAAGACGTTTTAGTCGCTACCATCAATGCCAGCTCACAGTCTGTGGTCAGCCCCTATGGCTTGATATATGAGGAATAAATTGCGTGTTTGAATTGCGGTTTGTATTGTGCAGACCTCTAAGCGAGTGGCCTCACCTCTTTGTATGCATGCACACACATGTGCGTCATATTTTTTTGTGTCTTTTTCCCTCCACTCTCTAATCGATTTAATCTATCTATTTTGATGTGTGTTTTTTTAATAGCTGTATGTATTTACTTTATATATTTATATATCTCCTCGCCCCCGTGCAGGTGTGGCCTGGGTGTATTTACATGTATTGGCAGCAGCGGCTTTAGAGGTCTTTGGCTCCTGTATCCACCCGTGGCTCTGTGGGCCCATGATAAATTCGGCCCAATCCCTCCTAATGGTTATGAGCACGAGGAAAACATGCAGCCTCCTTTTTAAAGCATCTTGTGTCTTAAGCTGTCATTGATTAAATGTTAACTGATATACTCCAGTTGGCAATCTTGTTAGAGCCCCCCCTCCCCTCTCTCTCTGTCTCTCTGTCTCTCTCTCTCTCTCTCTGTCTCTCTCTCTCTCTCTCTCTCTCTCTCTCTCTATCCAGTAGCCTAGACAGACAGTTTAGGGTCCCGGGCTGATCAATACTACAGATAAAGATTTCATCCATCAATGAACTCCCAAAACAAAAGGTGTCTGTTACCTGATTAGACCTACAGGGAGATGAGCCACCCCACCCCAGCCCACCCCACCCCACCCCAGCCCCCAGTCTGCCGATACAGCAGTGGCGGAGCAGAGTCGATGGGCTACAAACAGGGCCTGCTGTAATTACAGAGCGGCACAGTTGGCCAGATAACGTGCCTCTGACTTACCTCAGGATAAAGGTTAATCTCTCTGAGACTGTCCAGCGAGATGGGCCCTGAGCCTTTATATATTTATTTAAGGAAAGAGCCGCCTTCGTCTATTGCTGGAGCTACAGTAGAACTGGAGCTTTCCTATCCCAGTCCATTCACTGTGTGTGTGTGTGTGTGTGTCTTATGCTTTCTGTGCTGTGTGTGTGTGTGTGTGTGTGTGTGTGTGTGTGTGTGTGTGTGTGTGTGTGTGTGATCTCCGAGTGTGTGTGTCCCATGCCCTATGTCCTATGTCCTATGTGCTGTGTCTACGTGTGTTGAGTGTGAGAGGAACTTGACGCATACCAATGCCAGCACAAATGACTGAATCGATTGCGAAACGGCCACTGCTGTTTAAGGGTATCAATAAATGTTCCTTTATTTTCTCCTGAATGGATAAGTGTCGCTGTTAAAAGTCCAGCAGATCTCTTAATTGAAAGTTAATTTTAAATCAATGCGTGAAGTCATTTAAATATTGATTCAGCCTTTCTAGTCAAATTGTTAACATATTCCCTCTCCTCCTTGTCCGTCTCCTTTTTGTAGCAACTTTGTTTTAAACGTAATCAATAACGTGCAATTAGCGAGTTGTTAAAAAAGGGAAATTGACGTGAGTTGCCAAAAGGCTCCATTGGGGGCGTTCCGTTGTCTTCCCCATGTGTCACCTGTAGTTTGGTCTGTAGGACTCAACCATGAAGCCATGGGAGCTCTACTCTAGTCTAACAAGCCTTGCAGTAGGCTACTCCTGAGCGAAGCCAATGGAGTGTGATATGGGGAGCCTTTTCCCTCTGCATCGCAGATTCCGATCTCTGTGTCTTTTGTGCTGCATAATCTCAGGCAGGATGGGGGTTAGAGGGGGAAAAAAACATGGTTTTTGAGGGCCGAGGGCCTTAATGCAGGGAGGCATTCCGAAGAGCCACGGCCTGCCTTCCATCAGAGATAAAGCCAGACTGCACGTTTACACTAGTTTAGAAATGTAAAGCAGGTGGAGCCAAGGGTGGTGTGTGTGTGTGTGTGTGTGTGTGTGTGTGTGTGTGTGTGTGTGGTTGGTTGGGTGCATGTCTGTGTGCATTTCTATGTATGTATATACTGTATGTGTCTAAGTGTGTCTGTGCAGATGCTATGTGTGTGTGTAGTGTGTGTATGTGAGTGTGAGTGAGTGTGTTAGACTGACTGGATGTTATGTCCCTGTTAATGGACACACACACACACACAGTCAGATGAGGAGTCAGTGCTATCTCCATCAGTATAATCTTATTTATTTAAAGCATATGCCTCCTGGTATGTCTTTGTCAGGTTCTATTAGGAGCTAGCCTGGCCCATATGACATTGTTTAGGGAGTAATGAAATTGAAATTTTTGGCATTTTTGGGTGTATTTTTTGTGAAGGGACTGCAAACGAATGCACCCATTTATCACTGTGTGTGAATACCATCTCCAGCACATCAACCAGATGATATCCCCCTCTAGAACCTCTGTAGCAGACTCCTTTGTCAGGCCTCTCGTTTGTGACTTTTTTCCTTCTCTCTTTTTCATATGATTCAGACTGAAGTAACCTAATTACTTTTGGCTTGTGGGTCAGATATTGTGTGTTTTGTCCTCTTTGCTTTTGAAAATGTGTCAGGGACGCTGGTGCTACGCTAACCTATGGGGGGGGGGGGGGGGGGGCATGATCTTACTGGGCCGCATTCCTCGCTTGTGTGCGAAAGTCAAAAAAAAAAAAAAAAAAAGAGGTGTTAGGTAGCACAAACCAAGAGCGCTGCCATAGCAACAGCCAGTTCTGCCATTTTAATCATTGAAATGATGGCGTGTCCAGACCTCAGCACACTGCTAGTTAACATGTCCTCACAGAGATAAACACACACACACCCTTTATCTCTGTCTGTGGAGACACACAAAGGCAGCCATTTTTAGAGGCATTTCAGTATCTGCTCAACATGGCAAACACAAAGCATAGCAGCATTTTTAGTGAAAATTGAGTAGACGTGGAATTTTCATTTGCTAGTGTCTGCCCAGTGTAGAGCACATTTGAAGCCAAATGGTGTGTTTGTGCCTTTGCGTGCTAAATGTTTGTCCTGGTGTAGTCACTATTACCCAGGCTTGACCCATAGATGTGCCAGATAGATCTTATTTGTCAGATACAGCTGACCGGGGAAATGGAGCTACAGCTAGTTACTTCATTAGGTAGTCTCATTGATTGAACTCCCCCGATACACACACACACACACATACACACACATGCTTACCCCCCAGCCCCCCCCGCCAAAGTGATGCGTCTGGCCCTTCCGATAACTGCTGGTAATAGAACAAAATGAATTCTTATCACAGAGATTGGAAAGGCCATTAACCCTGGCCTCCAGTGCTTTTAGAAGTCACAGACAGGAAACAGGCCGAGGGAGACCAGGGGAAAAGTCTCTCTATCTCTCCGCTTTACCTTTCACTCTCTTTCCCTCGCTCTGTCTCCCTCCCCTCTCTCTCTCTCTGTCTCTCTCTCCTTGTCTGAAGTCGGGTCAGTTTGGCGGCCCTGTGTGATGTTTCCACCCCTCCTGGCTCCCGTGCAGATGAAACGTTACCCAACGCAGATGTTTATAATCACGTCTTGAATAAATATTGGACAGAGAATAATAAAAAAAGGGGGGGGGGGTGAGGAGCATATGAACGTGGGAGCAAAAGAGAGAAAGAGAGTGAAGGAGGGAGGGGGGAAAGAAGAAGAAAAAGAAAAAAGGATGAGAAAAAAACAACCCAGAAGAAGAATCTGTGGAAATTATTTTCAAATCCAGCAGTAAGCCCAGCCATCGCTCGGCGCCTTATTCCACGGCAGCGCCTCAGGTGCTGAGAGCAGTGGGAGAGGAGCAACATGGCCGCTTGTGTAACACGCAGGTGGTTGTTTTTTTTTTTTCTTTTTCTTTTTTGGGAAGGGTTTACAGAAAGCCTTTGAAGATGTGTTCTTTAGAAAGCTTTTGTATTTGTTATTAGGAATCATTAATATGGTCTCACAACTAGTGGAGGGGGGAAGGAAGAGCTGGGCGCAGTTAACAGGGACATTTTCTGTCGGTGCAGCAGAAGAAGAAGGCTTTAATCTCCAGCGTGTTTATTCATACCACAAGACGAAAATAATAGGTACGACTGCATCCCGGGCACTGACTGGAGGACTACTTCCGTGGATGAGATAATTGACAACAACAAAGACCATTCTGACGAATGCTGATACAAGCGTTTTGACACAGGCAAAGGCACTGTTTGGAGGGATTGTCATGAACAACTTTTGATTGTGACAACATGTAGCTCAGCACTTTAGACAAAGTTTTTTTTTTCCTCTACGAGGTTGCAATGCTTTCATGGTCCCCAGTCATGTCAGAGCTATTAGAGTTTTTCTTGTCTTCAATTGTAGACACAGGTTTCTGTTCCTGGCTGCCAACAACAAAAGGGCAGCCTGTGAACTAAACAAGTTCCACCTGTGTCTTAAGTTGATGATGTCACAGTAGGTCACATGATGACACCACCCTCCCCCCACCCCCCCTGATATAGATGGCCGTCTTGTCAGATTCCAATGCACCCATGGGCAGGGATAAAGTCATACCCTTATAGTGTAGAGTTTATGGTTACATCACGTCTCCTGTCACTGTCTTTTCACCCTCGCCTCCAAATGTCCCCAGAAACCTGAAAGTCAAAATGATCAAACCAGCAGTCAGTTTTGCAACGGCATTTCACAACAGATTAAATGTTTTCATTCGATGTGACATAAAAATGAACCCGAACAGTAAGATCTTGTTTTGAGAAGCTGTGACGTTTTGTGTTGGAATTTTACGTCACAAAATACATGGCAAACAACCTCAACAAAAAATTATTGGAATTAGGATTTGAAAATATTAGAGAGACCCTTGGAACAGTTTCACCAATAATCCTTTCTACTTAGAGCCGTGTAATATAGGTTAAAGCTGAGACACTTGGACATCTCAGCCATAGCCCCAGTGACAAATAGATATCTGTGTGTGTGTGTGTGTGTGTATATGTGTGTGTGTGAGTATCTGTGTGTGTGTGTGGGTGTGTGTGTTTGTATGCGAGTGTGTCCATCTTTCGATGTGTGTATCTATCTTTAAGTGTGTGTGTTTGTGTGTGTGTGAGAGAGAGAGAGAGAGAGAGAGAGAGAGAGAAAGAAGCTGCTTTCGGTGAGTGCTGAGCTCCCAGGCTTAGCAGCCGTGTGGAGACGAAGTCTGTGACTCTAGGCGCTTGATGTTTAGTATTTTAGACATGGTACATTAACGGCATCTGGTTAAGATCTAAATGCTTGTTAAATACGCAGAAATGCTGAGGGGGTGTGTGTGAGTTGGGGGGGGGACTAAAAGAGAGAGAGAGAGGAAAAGACGAGAGGAGAGGAAAGGGTGGGGGTAGTGAAGGATCAACAAGTCAGTAAAGGTTATTATCCTGAAAGTATTACAACTGGCCCTTAACAAAGTCGAGCCGGGGTGTCGGGTTTCAAACGGGTCCTTTTCAAACGGACCAGCCCGGCCAAATGAAAAGCACGAGGAGAAGGAATGTGACATCACAGGGGCCAGTGGCTGCTCGCAGAGCCCTGGCGGTGTGCAGAGGAGTTAGTGTTCCCCACACCTGAACGCGGCTGGACAGTACGGCCGTATGATTACAGCAGGAACCACTTAGCGTCGGTAACACACACCACTGCATCACTCTTGATATGCACTCGCAGCGCTGACATGTTTGTTAGAACACCAGCGTTTAGAAGTGATGTGCTGCTGTGTATCTGTGATCTTGTTTTCTTGATTTCTTTTAGCATCTGATTGAGAAAGAGATGAAATAAAGAAGTTTCAGAGTTTAAAAAGTCCCCCCCCCCTTCTCTCTCTCTCTCTCTCCCTCTCTCTCTCTCATTCTCTCTCACTTCTCTGCTAATGAAGCCCATCGGTGAGGCTTCTAAGAGGAGAAATTAGTGGTGAAATTCCAAGTGCTGTAGAAGACATCTTAATGAATACAATAATTTCTTTCTAACCCCCCCCCCCCCCCCCCTTGCTCTCTCTCTCTCACGCACACACACACGCACACACTTTCTCTCTCTCTCTTTTTGGAGCTAATATATTTCCACGGCTGTGTACAATGGGTGGCTCTCTTACTGGGCAGATAATGACCGCGCTCGAGTCGTTGTGGTCCCCATGGGGGTTAGCAGTGAAGGCCAGCCTCCCAGCTCGTCATTAGGCAGTCTGTCGCGTGGAGGACAGAGCCAGCCTTTTAATGAAAAGAAAAAGACTTGGCCAGCATTTATGATTTGCTTCTCCCCACCAGCCCGGCCTATAGATTGTCCATATGTCTGTGTCTGTCTGTCTGTCTCCCTCTCTCTCTCTCTCTCTCTCTCTCTCTCTCTCTCTCTCTGCCCCCTCCCTCTCCTCCCTCTTTTCTGTCTTAATGTGGAAACAAAGCAACCAGCAGCATCTGAAAGCACACAAAGATGATATGCAGGACAGCTTAAGATGATTATATTATATTGTGGCCATACATTATGGATAGTCTAGCGCCTGTGAATAATATAATGGCTGCACCATTTAATATGACACTCCCCAGGCGGGGCATATTCTGTGAAATTTTCCTTTATTATGTGTACGGGCCCCACTGTCTCTCTGCCTCTTCCTCTCTCTCCCCACCCCACTCCCCCTCTCTCCCTCTCTCTCTCTCTGTCTCTCTCTCTTTCCCTCCTCCTCTTTCTCTTTTTCTCCCTCTCTTTCTCCAATTGAAGCTTATGAGAGTGGTGTGGCGGAATAGCCTTCACCTTCACCTAGTGTAGCAATGCCAGCGAGGCTGTCTTTAATGTCTGGCTGGCTGGTCACACTTCAAACGCGGGTACCGTCAGCCAGCGCCGGGCCCTGGGCTCGCAGGCGCAGGCAGAGCCGTTTGACCTGGGAGGGGTATTTGTTTGCGGTTTTTTGGTAGAGGCCCATAAAAGTTTGTGTCCGCACCGCTGCTGGTAGCGATTAAGTTGATGGGTAAAGCTCTCGCTTTTTTCTCTCTCGCTCCCTCTGCAGTCTCTCTCCCTGTCTCATTCCCCTGCTCCCTCCACTAACATGTACACACACACACACACACACACACACACACACACACATGCTGCTGCTGGCATGCGGTGCTTCCCCCCCCCCCCCCCCCTCCCCATTCAGATTAC
>NC_055973.1:8685611-8708111 GCF_018492685.1 Alosa sapidissima | reverse complement strand
CGTTTGCATTTCATATTTCACAAGGCGTCATTTAACACTACGCCCAGGATGCAAATCTCACAACTCAAGCTAATGTTTCGTGCCTTTTCTTTAATGCTTTGTGCATTTCTCCTTTCTTTACATCTAAGCGTACGTTATCATTTTTAACAGACTATGTAGGATATGTGGCTTAGATATAGATGTTGTTGTTATTCATGTAGTGGCAGAGGTTTTTGTGGAGTCTGTTGTTTGTGACAGTGACTGTGGTGAGAATTAGTAGGCAACCATGGCGTATGGAATATTGTAATATGTTGTCTCAGCTCCACTGTGGCTTCATATTACAGAGACATGAGGGAACTGGTGATTTGCAAATGAATAAAAAAAAAAGAAATCAGTCTAAAGTTAGAAATGTTCTGGGCAGTTCATTCTCTCCCACCCCCACTCCCCATCCTCATTTACTTTCGTTTTTTTAATCTAGTGTCACCATAGATTAATTATAATCCAAATAGCATTTTCCATGCAAATATCTTAATCTGGATAAAGTCCAGATTACTTTGTGTTTTGTGGAGATGTGACATCCCATGTGAAATAGCTCAGGGGAACGCATCCTGAAATAATACAGCAAACACTGGCAAAGATGAAAATTAGCTGTCATTACAGCTAAGAACATTTCCAGCATACCTGCTTTGAATTAGCAGGGGAAATTAACCATTGTTCTTTTTGTTGTACTAATTTCTTGCGCAAGTTAAGTAGCTCTGATAAGTGATAGAAAATGCTATGTATGCAAACCAGATCAAATAATGAATATTTTAAATTAGCATCTGCATTTGAAATGTTGTTTGCATGCGTCCACCAGTTTACCAGATTGGCAATGAGCAGTCCTCAATTGTGGCCTCTGTAGATGTTTGATTAAAATATATTAAAGTTATTAGCATATTTAATTATAGGCCCAGAGCTATAATTCTTTGCTCAGACCTTAATCAATGCAAAACGAGGGCCTTGGTGGATTTGTGAATTGTGACACACGTCAGTACATGTCTCATCTTAGAATGAGTCTACAAGATGAAGGATTCAAATGTGCTTTCCATGGTTTGGGGAAAAAAAACATGTGGGAAGCTCTGTGTGTGTGTGTGTGTGTGTGTGTGTGTGTGTGTGTGTGTGTGTGTGTGTGTGTGTGTGTGTGTGCGTGTGTGTGCTCCTTCATGAGTAAAATGTGTGTGTGCAGTGTGTGGATGTTTACTATTTTTGTTTGTGGTGTGTGTGTGTGTGTGTGTAGATGGAAGGGTATTTTTGTTCGTGGTGTGTGTATTTGTGTGAGCAGTATGTCTGTGTGTGTGTGTGTGTGTGTGTGTGTGTGTGTGTGTGTGTGTGTGTGTGTGTGTGCAGCCCTGTATTCAGAGTGTGGCATTCTAATGTTATCAGCTGAACTGTGGGTCACTCTAATGTGTAACCTCAACCCCTGTGCACCTGTAAATCACCAAAGTTACTTCAAGTGTCCCAGGGAGCTGCCTTATTTACGGCCTTGTAACCCTAGCTGTGCTGCTGGGTCCGAGGTTCAGTAAATTGAATAGTAAATCCAAGCTACCTCCATCAAGCCCATCTTGTTTAATTGATGTCTTCTCTGGGTGAAATCTAAAAATGTAATAGCACTCTATAAATAGACGGATGATCCATGCTGCAATGCAAATCTATATATTTTTTTCTAAATGTTTTCATTAACGTGCATAAATGTCTCTGTGTGTAGCACACGCAAGGAATAAATATTGTTTGTTATAAACATCAGCACAGCACAAAATGGCTCCCATCATAGTTAATGAAGGGCAAATGAAGGAGAATCATTATGGTGGGTGATATTGGTGTTGTTGTTTAGGAGAAACAATTTGGTTAAATTATCAAAGGTAGTTAAAGAGACCTGTGAGGGCAGAGAAAAAGAGTGAGACAGAGTGTGTGTGTGTGTATGAATTTTAAAATGCCATTGACAGTTGCAAATAAAGATGGGTGGCTGGTCGGCTGTGTGCGTTCCTATAATACAAACAGCTTGAATGTCATAAATCACCTTTTGATTTATCTAATCAACCAGGGTCCTGCTTCTCAAAGGCATTTGTCATTTGAGGGGGGTACGGTGTCACAATTATTTTATCTATTGCTCCGCTCCACCGCAGTCTCTTTCCAGACAAAGGGGGAAAGGGAGCTTGTCATTGAGGGTGAGACAGAGGATAGAAAACAAAAGAAAATAAGCCCCCAAATCTCCCCTCGCTGTGGCCATCTGTGAAGGGGGGGGGGCACACTCCAGAAGGTAATTTTCATCTTTACGGGAGTATATAATAACAGGAAGCAAAGATTGCACACTTTGAGATATAATGTGTTGGAGGGGATAATAAAGCACACTGGAGATGTCTGCTCTCTCTCTCTCTCTCTCTCTCCAAAGTATGGTTTGGCTCGTATTAATGTTTTGAAAGGCTCAGTTTTTTTTTCTTACTTCTTTCTCTCTAAGCAATCGTGTCTGTGTGAATAGTGGACTCCGGTGTGTTTATGAAAACAGATTGTTGATTAAGAAAATAAATCATAGAGATGGACCCTCATGTACAACACAATCAGATTAGCCCACAGACCACACGTTTACATTCAATATGATGGCAATCAATGGCGCGGCCTCATTGCATTGTAAAATGTATTTGCACCCAGTTGTCCGGCACTCGGCTGCTCACCCTGGAAATAATTTAGTTGCAAATTGACTGGAAGACGGTGAAAATTGAAAGTTAAAATTAGAAATACTCGTAATAAGCAGGAGAGTTGGGGGTAGGGGAGTAGATGTCAGAATAGGGGGAGGAAAAGGGTGTGTGTGGGGGGGGGGGGGGGGGGGGTGGAGGGTCAGCTGATGTGGCGGGGCAGTGAGATTGCTGGGGCGTCTGGCAAATGAGGTTCTCTGTTCGTCATGAAATGTATGTGACATGCCTCGACAACGCTGCAGGGGGATCCGGGCCCGTAGAGCAAAGATTACCTAGCTATTTGTGGTCGCAGAAATGTCTCTGATGCTCTTGGAAATTTGTATTGTGCCCTTGTATCCAACCCCCCCCCCACCCCACCCCCCATTTTGTGTCACTTCACTTGACAGGGTAATATGTCAGACTGCAGATATGTAGGATTATAATGAAAATAAGTAAAATGGCTCCTAACAAAAACGAATTAGAATGCATGAGCATTTGCTAGAAATTGATAACAACTGGGAGGGGAATAAAGTGCAAGCTAATATAAAACACACAGTATTATTTTGCATATTCAGTGCATCTCAGTGGTCTGGATGCTGATGCTTTTTTTTCTTCCACACATCCCCTAAGCTTTGATTCACAAGAGTAAGAAACACATTTAGCCTAGAGTGACCAGATTAGGTGAACGCAGAACAGCCTGCATTTCTTTGTGTTGAGCGAGCTGGGCAAGTGGATAAATTGCATTGGCTGAGAAGGCCGAGACAGCGTCGGTATCTAAGGATGAGGGTAATGAAAGATTTATCACTTTGTGCAGCATTTTCTAAATACAACCGGAGGCTGACTTCCAGCAATGGGCTGAGCCGAAATGGTAATAGGGTTGCCATCCTTCAGTGCACTGTATGGATATTTAGGGTAATACACAGAGAGGTGATTTGGCAATGGGAAATCCATATCACCTAATGAACTGCATAAAAGTACCATAGCATTCAATTTCAGTCTTGCTGCGATAATGAATGTCTTTTGAAATTGTCTATTTATTTTGAATATCTTTATGACGGAGATTGCTTCATGTGTACAGAAATGAAATGCATTGCTATTGAAAAAGCATTTGTACTGTCCCTGCATTGAATCAATACAGGTGCATTTATCTGTGCGGTGTAATTCAGTGTTATTCTAGAGATTTTGTTTTATTGGGGTGTATGATGTATATTTTTGTCTATTATTGATTTTATTGCTATTTCTTCTCAATTATTGAATCTAGGATAAGTTAGAGACACCTAGTTAGATAACCATTTGCATCATAGTTTGTAAAAAAAAACTATTTTGCGAATTCAGCTGTGCAGGAAATTCAATAGTATTTTTTTTTAAAGCAAAATCATGATTGTAAAGTGTATAGATTAAGATAAAAACACACTTACACGCACATACCTCGGGCATCATTATTAGATATTAGTCATATCCTGACTGAATATTTCTCTCTCTCTCTCTCTCTCTCTCTCTCTCTCTCTCTCTCTCTCTCTCTTAGGTGTGATTTCTTTGGCTAAAGAGACTCTTGGCTCAACCTCCATCGGGAAGCATTCTCTTCTCCAGGAGAAAGAAAATGCCACGCCACCCAAGAGGCCCAAGTCGGCTGAGGAGAAGACACACACCAATGAGCAGGTACACTACAGGAGCTCCGTACAACAAAGGGTTAAAATTACCCATCAGCCCTCAGCCACAGCCCTCTGAGCCCTTTGTGCCTCTGCATGTTTGTGCTGCAGTAAAATACCTGGGTAAACCTTAGTGCTTTGCATCTCTTTACCTGATATGTGTTTTAAAATTAGATTATGATGTATTAAGGTTCTTGTGGGATGGGGGTGGGGGGTGGTTCGAGGGGCTTTAGTGGTACGGGATTTGAGCTACTCAGAAAGTCATCTCTGAAATGGATTACATTAAGACAGGTAGTGGGAAGCAGCAATTTAAAAGTAATCCCTGTAATGAGGGCTTGATGTAGACCAGGAGAAGTGCACACCTTTGTCATCTGTAATCTCCTGATTAGAAGTTTCAGCCAATCAGGTTTTTCTATGATAAGATTGAAGAGTTGAAGACTTAAGTGAATTGAATGAATTGAATTTCATCTGCGCTTTTGTAGAGGTCTAATTCGTCCAGCCTCAATTTCAGTCAATTTTCATGATACATCATCATCTTGGCATAACTGCAGTCTGTCAGATGTCATATACTCTACCTTGCCGGACATAAAGGAATATGGTATCTATCTTAACATAAAGTCTCAATAAATCCCCGGTTTCTATCTTAGGTGCAGCAGTGTCCCTACTGCAACTACAGCAGCAAGGACGCCAACCGTCTACAGCTGCACATCATGTCCCAGCATTCCATGCAGCCAGCGATCTGCTGCCCCCTCTGCCAGGATGTGCTTAGCAACAAGATCCACCTGCAGCTCCACCTGACCCACCTTCACAGCGTGGCCCCAGACTGTGTGGAGAAGCTGCTCATGACCGTAAGTGTAGCATTCTCTCCTGCCTTTTCAAGTCGCATCTGTTGCATTTTTTTTCCCCCATCACTGAGATACTAAATTAATGAATGTTATTTGTGCAGGTGGCTGGGCCAGATACGCCCAATAGTATGGGGTTGCCTGGAGCAGACAAAGTCCCATCTTTGATGGAGTCTGTTATGCCAGAAGGGTCTGGAAAGTCCATAGGTAAGCACATTTGAATGATGGTGTCATGATAGGAATTTTCCATTGTTAATGGTAAATGTTAAATATCTATTCAATCAGCATGATTGATCTATTTAACTAAAAAACATTTTTTGTATTCCACTAGGTAACAATGCAAAGGATATCAAGAATAGCAACTCACAAGAGAAAAGTGAGCGAGATCTTATTAATGAACTCAAGCCCCCTAAAGAGGCCTCAGAAGCCCCTGACTGGAAGAAAGCTAGCGGGCAAGACTTGAAGATCCCAGATACCCTCCAGGATCTCAGCGACTTGCAGAAACGTCAGCAGCTCTCGGTCTCCGACCGCCACGTGTACAAGTACCGCTGCAACCACTGCAGCCTGGCGTTCAAGACCATGCAGAAGCTGCAGATTCACTCGCAGTACCACGCCATCAGGGCAGCCACAATGTGCAGTCTTTGCCAGCGCAGCTTCCGCACCTTCATGGCCCTAAGGAAGCACCTGGAGACCGGACACCCAGAACTGAGTGAGGCCGAGGTGCAACAGCTCTGTGGCAGCCTTCCCATCAATGGAGACATCACTGAGAGTGAAGCCAGGGCTCTGGAGGAAGGCCAGATGTTTGACCAAGACATGGACAAAGACGATGAGCTGGACCAGGAAGGGAAAGCCAGCCCAACTGGAAGCGACAGCAGCTCTCTGCTTGATGACATGGGCTCGGAACCAAAGCGCACGCTGCCTTTCCGGAAAGGTCCGAATTTCACCATGGAGAAGTTCCTGGATCCCTCCCGTCCATACAAGTGCACGGTGTGCAAGGAGTCTTTCACCCAAAAGAACATTCTTCTGGTACACTACAACTCTGTCTCGCACTTGCACAAGCTCAAGAAAGTTCTTCAAGAAGCTTCGAGCCCCATCCCCCAGGAGACCAGCAACAATGTTGACAACAAACCCTTCAAGTGTAACATCTGTAACGTCGCCTACAGCCAGAGCTCAACTCTAGAGATTCACATGAGGTCTGTGCTTCACCAGTCAAAAGCCAGAACTGCCAAAATGGAGAGCAGCAGCGGTGGAAACACCAGCAGCAGCATGGGAAGTGGCCCCAGTGGATCTGTGCCTGCCAACAGCCCTGTTCCAGTCAGCCAGGCCAACTCAGACTCCTCCAGCCACCCAGCATCCAGTAGTAACAAAGACAACACTGCGGACACGAAAGAAGCAGTCAACCTGAAGCAAACTACTGACCACATGCAGGCCAGCCACCAGCAGGCTCAGTCCTCAGCTCAGCTCCAGATGCAGCTGCAGCATGAGCTTCAGCAGCAGGCTGCCTTCTTCCAGCCGCAGTTCCTGAATCCGGCCTTCTTCCCCCATTTCCCCATGACTCCCGAGGCTCTGCTGCAGTTCCAGCAGCCCCAGTTCCTGTTCCCCTTCTACATCCCTGGTGCCGAGTTCAACCTCAGCCCTGAACTTGCGCTCCACTCGGCTGCAGCTTTCGGGATGCCAGGCATGACGGGGCCGTTCCTGGAGGACCTGAAGCAGCAGATGCAGCAGCAGCACCAGCTTGGCCAGCAGCTTCAGCTGTCCCAGCAGCAGGCCCAACAGCAGCAGCAGCAGCAGCAACATCAGCAGCAGCAGCAGCAGTCCTCTCAGTCCCAGCTTCAGCAGCAACAACAGCAGCAGAAAGCTCATCAGCAGCACAGCCACAGGTCGAAGATGGAGTCTGTCAGCCTGTCCAACTCTGAAATGCAGATGTCCAAAGAGGCTGAAGAGCATCTTGAAAAACATGAAAATAAAGCCAAACAAGAGAGCATGAATGATGTGGATGGCACAAAGGAAAACAGCAAAGATCCCAAAAAGCCCAAATTTTCAGAGCCACTTATCCCCCCACCTCGAATCGTATCAGGTGCAAGGGGCAACGCTGCCAAAGCCCTTCTGGAGAACTTTGGGTTTGAGCTGGTTATTCAGTACAATGAGAACAGGCAAAAGAGCCAGAAGAAAAATAAAGTTGGAGAAGAAGAGGTCATCAGTGATAAGCTGGAATGTGGGGCATGCGGGAAGTTGTTCTCTAACATGTTGATTCTCAAGAGTCACCAGGAGCACGTCCATGGTCAGTTCTTTCCCTACCTAGAGCTGGAGAAGTTCGCCCAGCAGTACAGAGAAGCTTATGATAAGCTCTACCCAATTAACCCATCCTCTCCAGAGCCACCTCCTCCTCCACCTCCTCCTCCACCACCTCCACCACCTGCTCCAGTCACCTCCCTGCCAGCACCCAGCAGTTCAGGAGTGAAGACACAGACTCCATCCCCAGCTCCTCTGCAGGCTCCTCAGCCTCCTCCACCCCCGCCGCCACCTCCTCCACGACCTCCAAGTGCGCCTCCTCCAGTCCAGATGCCCGTCTCCCTGGATTTGCCCATGTTTTCCCCACTGATGATGCAGTCTGTACAGCACCCTGGGCTGCCGCCACAGCTTGCACTACAGCTGCCTGGCATTGACTCTCTTTCCTCCAACCTCACACAGCTGTGCCAAACACAGCTGGGATTGGATCCAAACTTCCTGCACCAGTCGCAGTTCAAGCGACCACGCACCCGCATTACTGACGATCAGCTGAAGATCCTGCGGGCCCACTTTGACATCAACAACTCTCCCAATGAGGAGCAGATACAGGAGATGGCTGAGAAGTCCGGTCTCCCCCAGAAGGTCATCAAGCACTGGTTCCGCAACACCCTTTTCAAAGAGAGGCAGCGAAGCAAGGACTCCCCCTACAACTTCAACATTCCACCCATGACCACCTTGGAGGACCTCAGACTTGAGTCTCAGATGAACACATTGGAGTACTACAGGTCTGACGCCACCCTAAACAAGAGGTCATCCAGAACTCGCTTCACTGACTACCAGCTGAGGGTCCTGCAAGACTTTTTTGATACCAATGCCTACCCTAAAGATGATGAGATTGAACAGCTCTCCACTGTGCTCAACCTACCAACACGTGTGATTGTTGTTTGGTTCCAGAATGCCCGTCAAAAGGCTCGTAAGAGCTACGAGAACCAGGCTGATACGAAAGACAGTGAGAAGAAAGAACTGACCAATGAGCGTTACATCAGAACCAGCAACATGCAGTACCAGTGCAAGAAATGCAGCATTGTTTTCCCCCGCATCTTTGACCTGATCACACACCAGAAGAAGCTGTGCTACAAAGATGAAGATGAGGATGGTGGCGATGATAACCACTCCGAGGACTACATGGATAACAGCGACGGGGGCTCATCAAAGCAGACTGAGTCCCACAGACATCCCCAAGGGACAGCCACAAGTTCTGGGTCCAGCTCTCCACTAATGCCCTCACCGCGACCTGACGTGGAGAAGTCCTCGCCAAAACCTGAACCGACCATTGAGAAACCAAAGCTGGCCGAGACTCTCCCTTCACAAGCGGCAAAGGCACTAGCCGACCCAAGACCCTCCAAAGCCTCGACTCCTCAGCCTCCACCACACAAGTCCCATCAGCCCCCTATTGCAAGGCCCCACTCACAACCACAGTCAGCGGCTGTCCCATCCAGCCCCCTGTCCATGACCCTGCCCTCTCTGGCGAGCAGCCTACCTCCTCAGATGTTACAGTACCAGTGTGACCAGTGCAAAATTGCATTCCCTTCAGTTGAGCTATGGCAGGAGCACCAACACATGCACTTCCTTGCAGCTCAAAACCAATTCCTGCACTCACAGTTCCTTGAAAGGCCACTGGACATGCCCTATATGATCTTTGATCCAAATAATCCTCTGATGACTAGCCAGTTGCTCTCAGGGGCTCTGTCTCAGTTGCCCTCCCAAAGTTCTGCTTTAGCCTCCATGCCTGGCTCTGGTCCCCTGAAACGCAAACTAGATGATAAAGAGGATAGTTCCAATGACAAAGATAGCGGGAATAGTGGTGAAGATCAACACAGAGACAAACGTCTCAGAACCACTATCACCCCAGAGCAATTAGAGATACTCTACGAGAAGTACTTGCTAGATTCAAACCCAACACGGAAGATGTTGGACCACATAGCCCATGAAGTGGGCCTGAAAAAAAGAGTGGTGCAGGTCTGGTTTCAAAACACGAGAGCAAGAGAGCGAAAAGGACAGTTCAGAGCGGTCGGCCCAACCCAAGCCCACAAGAAATGTCCTTTTTGCAGAGCACTCTTCAAGGCCAAGTCGGCTCTTGACAGTCACATACGCTCACGCCACTGGCATGAGGCTAAACAGGCGGGCTTTAGTCTGCCCCCTAGCCCTATGATGTCTCAAGAAGATGGAGCCGAGAGCCCTAACAAGTGCAGTTTTTTTGAATACCCGCAGCTGCCCACAAAGACCGAGGTGAACGACTATGAAATGCCAACTGCATCCTCCACCCCAGTCAAACCATCTGAGTCACTACAAAAAAACTTTTTGAGCCCTTCATCCTTTAAAGCAGAAAACAGTGATGAATTTGAAGGGCTCAATTTAAATTCTGCCGAAGTCTACAGTGAGACCAACAAAACTGACTTTGATGAGACTTCATCCATCAACACAGCCATAAGCGACGCCACAACTGGAGATGAGACAAACAATGAAGTAGAGAATCTCACAGCGAATGGGGGTGAAAAGATGAGTGATTCTAAACTGATGATGTCATCCAACCCTGATGCTTATGAAGACAGGTTCCCATTCAGCATGGTGAGCCCTGCCTTGAGTTTCTCCAAGGACAGTGAGTACTACTTCAGCACGAGAGAGGATGACCTAGATGATAACGCTGACAGGAGTGAATCCTCAAGCTTAACTGATCCAAGCTCGCCCAGTCCCTTTGGAAGTACTAATCCTTTCAAGAGCTCCAAAGGTAGTGGAGACAGACCGGGCCACAAGCGGTTCAGAACCCAGATGAGCAACCTGCAGCTGAAGGTCCTAAAGGCTTGTTTCAGTGACTACCGCACACCCACGATGCAGGAGTGCGAGATGCTGGGCAACGAGATAGGACTCCCAAAGCGCGTTGTACAAGTCTGGTTCCAGAATGCCAGAGCAAAAGAAAAGAAATTCAAAATAAACATTGGAAAGCCATTCATGATGAGTCAGAGTTCCCCTGATGGACCTAAACCAGAGTGTACTCTGTGCGGTGTGAAGTACACTGCAAGACTTTCCATTCGTGACCACATCTTTTCTAAGCAGCACATTGCGAAAGTGCAAGAAACCCTAGGCAACCAAGTGGACAGAGAAAAGGACTACCTAGCACCGACCACTGTTCGCCAGCTCATGGCGCAACAAGAACTTGACCGTTTGAAGAAGGCAAGCGACGTCCTCAGTATGCCAGCTCAGCAGTCTGCAGTGGACAGCAACACGCTCCATGGCCTTAGCCTGCCCACAGGCTATCCAGGAGTGTCCGGCCTGCCGCCAGTGCTCCTTCCTGGTGTCAATGGCCCGTCATCCCTTCCAGGTTTTCCACCAAATACACCTGGTGAGTTAGTATGACAAAAGACTGAGAGAGTAGTAGCTTTATGAACTAAATGCATCACATACATACATATGACTGCTCCTCATTACACATCATTATACGACTGGGGACAGAGACTCTTTCATTGACAGATTTTGGAGTCATGAGGACACTTAATGCATGCGTCACTGCATAATTGGGACATGTAACTTTGACTTCAAACACAATGGAATTTCTATCAAATGTATTTGTTTGTGGTGTTTCCCTTTTTCATATTGTGGGTTTTGTACATTTGTATCCTTCTTTTGGTATTTTGTAAGGCGCATGTGACAGTTTTGATCCATAACAAAACCAAAAAAATGAAGAAACAAAATGAGACCTTACATTGAGCATCATCACCTTTTTTGTTAATGCAAAAGTATGAAGTATGGAGATTTATGTTGAGGTCAATATTTCAATGCTATCTATACCACTGTATTTCAGCTTTAGCGTCTCCTGGTGCTGGCATGCTTGGGTTCCCTACTCCAGCCACCCCCTCTCCTGCCATGTCACTCAGCAGTGCCCCATCCAAGAACCTTCTGCAGACTCCTCCACCTCCTCCTCCTCCTCCTCCACCTCCTCCTCCTCCTCCTCCTTCTGTTCCTCCCACTCCTTTGACAGTCAGTCAGACTGAGCAGCAGCAGCAGCAGCAGCAGCAGCACAACAAAGATATCGAGAAAGACAAGAAGTTGGAAAAGCAGATGAAGGTCAAGGAAAGACAAGGTGACTCTGTCGCCGCCCATGCCGCTGCCGGCTCCCAGGCCCCAAGTGTGAGGAAAAGAGAAAAGCCCCCCCAGACAGCGCTTAAGGGAAAAGTCGGAGGCGAGGTGTCAATGGACCCAGCACAACTGCAAGCACTTCAGAATGCCATCGCTAGTGATCCGAGCTCCTTCCTGGGGGGACAATTCTTGCCTTACTTCATCCCTGGCTTTGCATCCTGCTTCTCACCACAGCTTCCCGGCGGAGTACAAGGTGGATACTTTCCTCCACTGTGCGGAATGGAGAACCTTTTCCCTTATGGACCGGCCATGCCCCAGACCATCGCTGGCCTCTCCCCAACTGCCATACTCCAGCAGTACCAACAGTATCAGCAAACCCTCCAGGATTCCTTGCAGAAGCAGCAGCAGCAGCAACAACAACAACAACAACAACAACAACAACAACAACATCATCATCATCAACAACAACAACAACAACAACAGCAGCAGCAGCAGCAGCGGAAAACACCCCCCATGAAGTCACAGAGTGCACAGAGCAACTTCAAACCAAAAGAGGCTAAGGAAACTAAGGATGATAACAAAGGCTCTTCAACTGAAAGCACAAAAGCAGAACCACAAACCGATACCAAAAGTTCAGACTTTCCAGATCCTTTTATTGTTCCGTCCATCAAACACGAGTTTATATGCAGAAAGTGCCAGATGATTTTCGCTGATGAAGACTCCGCTGTCCGCCATCAGAAGTCCTTCTGTTACTTCGGTCATCCTTTTTCTGACCCGCAAGAGACAGTGCTTCGTAAGGCAGTGAGCAAGTACAGTTGTGTAGCCTGCGACGTGGCTGTGAGTGGAAATGAAGCACTTGGCCAACACCTTCAGTCGAGCTTGCACAAAGAGAAAACAATCAAACAAGCAATGAGAAATGCCAAAGAGCATGCTAGATTATTACCTCACTCTGTCTGCTCCCCTAACCCTAACACGACATCTACCTCGCAGTCTGCAGCTTCTTCTAATAACACCTTCCCTCATCTCTCTCGCTTGTCCATGAAGTCCTGGCCAAATATCCTTTTCCAGGCTTCAGCCAGGAAAGCTGCTTCTTCTACTTCCCCATCTGCTTCTCCCCCCCCCCTTTCCTTGCCTTCAACGGTTACCTCAACTTCCTGCACCACCTCAGGGGCTCGGACCTCACTACCCACCGAGAGTTGTTCAGACGAGTCTGACAGCGAGTTAAGCCAGAAGTTGGACGACTTAGATAACTCGTTGGAAGTCAAGGCAAAAGCCGCCTCTGGCCTTGATGGCAATTTCAGTAGTATGAGAATGGATATGTTCAGTGTGTAGGAGTGAAAACAGGATCCCTTGCTTAAAGAAAAAAAAATAAGACTTTAAACTGCAGTTCCAAAGTTTCTCTAACCCAAAAAATTACAGTACCAAAAGATTGACTCAGGATTGTTTTTCCCATATTGATATGCTGGCAAGATATTGATTGATTTTTGTTATGGACAGAACTGTTGCAGATGCTTGACTGAGCTTTTATTGTATACAAAAATACATGGAGTAGGAGAAAATCTCACAAGTTCTTTTGGAGCTTGTTTCAAGCCAAAAACTCTCACGATAGCAAATTGCACCTCAGCTGGATTGATTTCCAAATGCTAGCATGTACTGTATGGGATGATGATCCAGAACTTTCCAAGAGAATTTCTCTTAGTTTAGTTAGGTGTAATCTGTAGCTTTAAATTCTCAGGTCAGATCATAACATGTCTCATTTGTTAAAGCAGCAAGAAGCCTGGTGACACGTGGCTTTTAACCAAAACATGTCAAGCTTTATTGGACGCATTTTCTTGATGTGTGTAGTGTACCATACCAACAGACAATATTACTGTTACAGGACAAAACACGTATTCTTTTAGTTTGCCCTACAAAACAGTATGGTTTTACCACTGAGGGAGTTTAGAATGGTGAAGTGATGTGCCCCTGTGTTTTCCAGTTTGTAATTACCACAAACTGTATTTTTACCCAACCTTCTTTGATTTCTTGTAGATTATACTATTCTGTGCCAACTCTTACCTTCTCACTTTTACCTCTGCTCATGCCCTTTTCTGAAGAGGTAATAATTCTAGTTTTGATAGACTCTTGAGGATTATGTGAATAAGACATTTTTTCATTTGTGAATTGCTATACTGTTACGGTACTTGCTTGTGTCTGGACTCTAGTGCACTTATTTTAATTTTGTTTGATTTTTTATTATTATTTTGGTAGGTCATGTGTTAATTTAATAGACATTTGGTTTTGTTTGTTTAATTGTTTGTTTGTTTGTTTGTCCGTTCATTTGTTTGTTTGAATTATTATTTGTGTGTAGTGCAGCAGCATAATGGTCAACATTTGTTAGACGTTTTAACAACCTAACAATCCAGAGACCTGTTTAAACAATTGGTGCATTCATGAAAGTAGTACTGTATACTTGAACCTGTTAAAATACAAGTTGGACAAAATATAAAAAAGGTATGAGTATTTGCTTCATGTAAGCAAATAAGCTGCTTTAAAAAAAGGGGGACTAAAGCATTTTGTTTTGTATAATGAAAAGATTTTCCCTGTGCTTATAGGACTGAATACAGTGTTAACCCTGTACACTGCCATTTAATGAATAGATAATTGTACTTCCATTACTGCTCTGGGCACTTCAGTTTTCCTGTTGTCATGAGAATTGAACTTTTCTGTTTGCCATCATATTTAGTCATATATGCATTACGAAGTATTATCTTATAACAACGTTTTGCTGCTACAGTGTAATGTTATTTTGCTTGCCATAAATTCTCAACCTTCTACCAGACAGAATACTGATTCATGAATTGCTTTGCTTTGCTGGTTTTTCTGGTTTGTTTTATTTTTTTTATTTTTTATTTTTTTGCTGTGGAACTCAAAGAATGTGAAAGCTGTCAAGGGTGTTCAATTTTTACGAATCACTTTCTTGTTTGGTAACATAGGACAATGTGATTCATTCCAAAGCGACAGAAGGCTATTTGTATGAAAGTAAATGGCTTGTGAACAAAGAAAGCTAAGCTGTTGTACATATTCGTAGTTGGCTGTGCATGGTACAAATTTATTAATATGAAGAAATGCAAAATGTATTGCTTTTGGTATTCCTATTCTGAGATGAACAAGTAGCATGTAATGCAGCTGTATGACAGGTTAAATCAAATCATGCTTAAAATTGTTTCAAATGATGAAATCAAGTAACATTTCATTTTACTTTTTATTATTGTACAGGTGTTTTCTTTTTGTTAAAGTTTAAACACAAATGTCACAGTTTATAATTCTCTTTTATGTGAACTTTTTAATGTACTTATTTGGGATTTTTAGTATTTTAACCTTTTATTTTAATCCTGAAGACACTTTTTGATTGTGTTTCATAAGAGACATCCTGGCCTCCTAAGGTGCAATCCTTGCCTGTGTACAAACACGAGTGACTGTCCTGATTCCAAAGGCTTTTAGAAACCCCGGCTTTTGCCTTTCTCCTGTCTGTGGATCAGCAGCGCAAGACTGAGCTGTCAGCTAGCACCTCACGCAAACGGTGTTAGCCCAAAGCGGAATACTTACCACACAGGGGTCTGGTAAAGCAACCCAACAGACACACCTAAAAGAAACAAAGAAAAGGATGGTCCAATAATATAACTGTACATAAATGTTGCAACTGCACAGCAGCCAAAAAAAGAAACCTTTTTACGGATGGATAGTGTCAAGCAAAAGAGGACAGCCTTCTAAAGGTTGAAATTTTAGGATTGTTCTTCTGGATATCAAAGGGATTATCACGGCGCAATCATATTCTTCACAATATGTACTCTTAACGCCTGGGTAAGATAGCAACCACAACCTGAGGTTTTATTCAAAAAAGAAGCCCCTATGGCTAAAACTTTAAATAAACTAAACCAAAAATGTTATTGATGTTTTATATATAGAGGGTAGTCTCATTAGTTTTTGTTACTGTAATGTTTGAGGTCTCAGCTGTACCGTATTACGGTAATAACATGGTTTTGAAACTTTTTTTTTATTTTGTCACAGACCTGTTGTCATAGTTGAAATGACGTTTATTGTAGATGGTATTTGAACAACTTCTTCTGGAAATAGTTCATCAAGTATGTTTGTTGCTCATTGTTGTGATACATTAAAAACTGTATCTGCGAACCAACTCTGTGTATGGTGATCAATTCACTGTCTCTCCTGTTATCACAATACTTTTTACAGTAGCTGAATGAGTAACTGTTTATGTGTAGGTTCACCTTGATTGAACTCAGTCTCTCATCAAATTAATTATTCATGATTGATATGTTATTGGATAGACAGATTTTTAGTAGTCACATATTTATGCTGTTATATAATCAATTTCATAATATGTCCCATATTTGCTGAGCAAAAACTTTGTGTAAAAGGAAATAAAGGCCTATCCCATATAGACGCCTATCCCAAATATTCAGTTTGGTGATTGAAGTAAACGAAAGCCTAGGCTTTTAATCGAGGTATTACGGTACATCATACACATAGGGTAATTTAAAGTGAAAAACATCTATGTCGTAAATCAGGTTTATAAGCCAAGTATACTTGCATATACAAGGAATTTATCCCATCCGTGAATTAGTGAACACACTGAGGTAAAGCACACACTAACCCAGAGCAGTGAGCTGCCTTGCTACAGTGGTGCTCAGGGAGCAGTGAGCGCTCAGGGAGCAGTAAGGGGTTAGGTGCCTTGCTCAAATGCACTTCAGCCGTGGATGTGCGCTTGGGAGAGCAGTGCTCAACCACTTCCCCCGCCCACATTTTTCCTACTGGGTCGGGGATCAAACCGGCAACCCTTCGGTTACTAGCCCGAACCCCTAACTGGTTGGCCACGGCTGCCCCTCATATTGCTATTAGTATTTGACTTAGTCCTTCAACATTATCTCCAATTATATAAAACATGGCTGGCAAAGAGCATGTTGATTATCAAATTAATGCAGATTATGGTTGTAATTCTGCATGGTATCCCATGTTCAGTCCATTCTGTTGTAATCTGACTTAACCCGGATGCTGTGGATTACTAGTGTCAGTTAATCTCACATCTTTGGCCCAGGTGTGTCCATTCTCTACACTACGGAAATCACAATCATAACTGAGCTGTGATGTTCCTAAGGGTAAAAGTGAGGAGCCATTCTAGAAAAACCTCACAGGAAGGTCCAGAGGGTCGTATGAAGAATTGAATGAGTGCCGGAGCTGTATTCAGACTCTCTTGATAGTACTGGCACTTGCCTGTGAAAGAGAACACCTTCACTGAGTGCTATGCAGTAATCTGGATGACAATCACAGTCTGCACAAGCTTTATGTTCAGACAACTAATGGCACAATCTGCCAAGAAGCCCCATACAGGATACAGAAGGAGTGATAGCTGGGTGACCCACAGGTCTGAAATGTCCGCAAACAACTGTGAAAACACAGGAGCGCGAGGGTTGGGAAGGGGGGCGTGGGGGAGGTATTATGTTCAGACAACTAATGGCATATTCTCTGTCATACAAGTAGAGTTTTAACTACAGTACAGAAGGACAAATACTGCAGAGGAACAGTTTTGTAATTTTTTCAGACCCAATTTTAGAGTTGTGGATATAAGTGTTACACTACATTTAATGGTATAATAATTGTGAAACATCAGTGGTTGTAAGTGTTAACTAGTTTATTTTCAGAATTCTCCTCTGCGCATCTGAGTGCTTTTATGGCTCAGAATAAAAGTTTAGCCATTTCAAGACTATAGTGTCCTAAACTGTATACTCTTTGTTTGAAAGATACCAGCATATCCACCAAAATATATATATTTTTAGAATCTCCTTTTAGTGATATTATCCAAGATTTTTGTCAAAGATGTTGTAAATGGATATCTTTGAAATGTGTTTTTTATTTGAAGTGTTTAGAATGGTAGTTTCCATAATTGGCTTCAATTTGATAATTGTTATACTCATGACACTGTACAGCGGTAATGAAGCCACACAAAACAACATGAAAGTACAGTGCAGTATTTTGCCAAACACTCTTTTTTTTAAATAGGCTAATCCTTTCAGATAATTTTGCGGCACTATGTCAGTGCCCTAGTGGCATAGAGGTAGTTCCTTGTGAACTGTTGCCTGTGTAATATCTAAAATTGCATCACCAAAAGTCCAATATGGTCCTGTAGGAGCTGACCTGATATACTTAAGTAATTTTACCTCACCTACCTGCATGTGCAAAGGTTTACCTTGCTTACCTGCCCTTATGTTTCACACTCTCCCTAATCTGGGTCAGTAATTAATTATGTCAGCAGCCTAACTTTATTGGTCAAACATACCCTGGAAAAGGGTCCCCTGAAGTCAGCTGTAGGGGGCTGCGTTTTCTAAAGAGGAATTATGGAGGCGTGTGTGCTTGACTCGTCACCTTCTTCATACACCCACAGAAGTCACCTTCACTGTTCCCGTAATAGATTCTATTGAGGTGAAATGTGCCAGGAAGGGTGAAGGTGGAGAGAGACATTTTTGATCCGAGAGCGTAGGGTCACTCTTAACTGTCCAGAAGTAGCTATGATCCCCCAGAATGCAATGCGCTCGCAACTAAATTAATCTCATCCTGTGTACTTCAGTGCTCAGGGTCAGGGACACAGACAGCATCCAACAGCTCTTTCACAGTGTTTCCTCGGGTTTCGCTATTTTATATTTCTTTTTTTTTAAATAAACATCACCATACTGTTCAACACAAGAGTCATTCCACCCAAGAGCCATGTGAACACTTTCACATATACGGTGGTATTTTTGGTCAGTTTTCAAACAATAAATTACCTCTTCTCCTTCTTTGGCCAATTTTGTTATTTCAGTGTTTAATCAGTAGACAGTTGTATCTTGTTCCTGTTATTCTTCTCATGGGCCTCAGTCAGTTACACATACACACAGACAACATCTCCATTATGTTATTGGATTGTTTCTGACCTTTGTGAGAACAATGGTTCGTTTTAGCCCAACCCCTGAGCCCCTCCGCCCCCCTTTACCCCCCCCACGCCCCCCTTCCCAACCCTCGCGCTCCTGTGTTTTCACAGTTGTTTGCGGACATTTCAGACCTGTGGGTCACCCAGCTATCACTCCTTCTGTATCCTGTATGGGGCTTCTTGGCAGATTGTTCCATCATTTGGCCAAAAAGACTGAACGAGAGAGAGACAAATGACCTGATGATAATCCTCAAGCTCAGCGCTCAAGTGCTCTTTGTTGGTGTAACTCTCCATAGGGACAGTAAAACACCTCTCAGCTTCCCAACAACATTTTTTCCATATTGAACAGCTAGATTTTTTTTTTTCTGGAAACAAATTGGGGATTATTTTCTCTCCGTAATCCTTAAACGGGGTCTTGTTATTGGCCTCCCATCAGTTTTAGATAATTTAGGGTTAGCACGCTCAACTGTGATGCCTGTTGCAGTGGATAATGGATTTAGTTCAGCACAATTGGGTCAGCATTAGTTGTCATTGTCAATAGCAAATTGATTCGTTTTATCGAGCTACTGTCATACCTACAGTGTATTGCACTGACACTGCTATGGATAGTCATACAGAGGAGAAACCGATGACAGAATTCAATCAAAGCATTCAACCACTAAATGGCAGCAAAATAAAATGATAATTAGGCCTTGAATCGTTCAAGATTCAATTTTCGCTTAAAACAGGGTCTATGCAAATGGGCTGTTAAATCCATGTTTTATCGACAAAGTCAGTATCAATTAAGAATGCTAATGCATGTGTCATAATGTAATGTTTATTGACAGATTTATCTCATGTGTGTGTTTTCTTATGTCAGTCCAAAGGTAGTAAACTGAATCAAAACTGATTGGATTCCTTTCTCTCACTTTCTTTCTCTCTCTCTCTCTCTCTATCTCTCTCTCTCTTTGTTCCTCCTCCATAGAATTCCCACATGCAGAATACTAATTCCTGTATTTAGTTCACTGAACCCGGGATTTTCATTTTAAACTGATTCTGGTATAATTAAATTCTGCATGTGGGAATGTAGCATTCCTTTCTAAGACCTAATTCACTGTCCTAAACATTGTTTTATCCTCAGAAAATCCATTAGCTCAAGACATGTTAAAGCAGATTCTTTTTTTGCAACTGCACTATTTGGTTGGCCACTGACATTAAAAGAATTCCACATTTCTCAAGAGAGAAACCGCTGAGGCATCAGCTACAATTGTTCACAGATATACAAATGTCAAGAAAAAGGTCATTTAAGTTCAAATTAGGTCATATCTGCATGACTCAACAATAACTGCAAACAATAGTTTCGATGTAACGTAAGCCTTGAATATAGCAGCAATAAAATTAAAACAATATCATTGGCATATGCTTAATTTCTCTTGCCCATAGCTTGGCATGAGCTTAAAAGCCCTGCATTTGTTTAATGTTCTCCACCCTTTTCTGCTGTTCTTTTATTCTCGTAAGTGCTGCTGCTAATACTGGCTCTCTGATTCATAATCTGGCCCCGTTTCCCCCCCTCAACACCTGCGTTTCATTTAGCACTATTCACCTGAGGAGTGGGGAAAACACATGACTAGTCACACAATGGCGGAGCACATGCCGGTAATGTATGGCTTCTGGGGCCTCCCCGTGGTCACATAGGAGGGGTTGGGGAGATCACTGCTGACGCCTGACTGGTGTTATTGAGTGTGCGGTGATGAGTCCTGTTCTGGGTGGATAGCTCATAGCTGATCTGCAGGTGTTCAAACCCCAGATGAGGCATCCACACCAAAGAGAGACGTTCAACAGTACATGCTTAGTATCACCAAAACACAAGGATATGAAAAAGGAACAATAAAAAAAAGAATAGACAGACAGACATAATGATAGACAGATAGGCAGACAGACAGATAGATAGATGACAGATAGATTGAGCGATAGATTGATCAATAGATAGATACATAAATAGATGATATAAATTGATTGTTCGTTAGATAGATAGATATATACACAGAGTGGGAGAGAAATATAAATAGAGAAATAGATAGAGAGAAATAAAATTGGCATGTTTCGTCTGTCATGTCTGGACCTCTAAATGACACCACTTCCACTCCCCATTCTGATACTAATTAGCACACCCACTTACGGAGCGTGCTCACACTGCCAAAAGAAGCATCCACACAAACATGTGAAGGGAGAGTTCTGAGTGATGTGAAGCAATATTTATTTCTACTGCTCACAGTTGCATTGAAATGTGAGAGAGGGGAAGGTGGGGATGAGGAAAAAAAACACACACCAGAGGAATTATTGCATTGTGTGCACGAAACACATGCTCATAACATTTCCAATATCCACTGCAGGCTACACAGTCTACAAACAAAAGTATCTAAGGAATGAGAGACAGAGCATACCTGGGAGAAATCAAAATGAGATGCCGTGATACACAACAGAAACAAATGCTTGCAAAAGATGCTGTTTACAACCCATAGGGATTTCTCCGGCAGATTGTTCTATGGTGTTTTCCAATATGTTCTGAAAACCACACCTCCCATATGGTTAGACATGAAGGTTGGGAGACGGTATTGCTTAAGACAGATAAAAACTGGCTCTGTGATGCCAGCCCTCACAAAGAAATGTCTTATTTCCGTATTGGAGAGAGGGAAAAAAAACAGAGAGAAGAAATGCGTTAGTGAGGACTGCCTGCTGTCTTTTAGGTTGGACCAATCTCTATAAGACAGAGAACGACCTGCAGGCAACTGATGCATTTTAATGCATTTTTTTTATCCCAAGGTAAAATATACAACTACATTTTGTGCCTTTAATGCCAGGTGTACATTTTTAATAATGTCAATAAAACAATATTTTGCTGTAACAACTAACAGGACAGAGAGGTCTCGCTTTGAAATGAGGGCTATGCCATATCTTCAGTGGTGAAGGCAGGTAGATAGGCAGAAAGCCAGTGATCCTCCAGTGGCTTTGTCTTTGTGTCTTTTCAGGCTGTGTGATGAGGGGGATGGCAGGCATAGTTTGTGTTGGGGTAAGAGAGGCAGACCGCTGAGCTTTTTTAGATATCTGTTTCTAAGGACTGCTTGAATCAGGAAGAGTTGTTCAAGAGAGAGAGAAAGAAAGTGTGTTGATGCACACTAGCAAGCCTCTGTTATTCTGTTGGAGAGGAACACAGCTCAAACGCTCAGTGAATTTTGTTTGCAGGCTCTTGGCATGCCCTTGCGGGGTGATGTTTGAGACAAAAGCCCAAGAAAGGAAAAGAAATGGAATGAAATTGAAAGGTTACCTTGTATGGGAAATCAAAATGGCATCTTTCTAAAAGTGCAAAAGGAGAATTAGACATGACCCTTCATTCAAGATATACCCGCTGAACCGAAGGCCACTGTGGGCTGTAGGACAAAACATGCAAGGTGAAGAAATGGCACTTATTTTTTATTTAATACTGCATATTTGTAGTTGTATTTTTTTTTTTTTTATCAAGGACAAGGGAAACATCATTACCAAGAAAACAGGACAGAAAGAAACAGAGAAAACAGCCAAACAGGTTGAAGGGAATAACAAATCTGAAAGAAATAATCATCTGAGGGGGATAAAAAACAGCGTAAGTTCAACATTTTTCACAGCAGAGAGGAATCTGCTCACCCTGGAATCCAAATCCACCTTCTTTTCTTCAGTCTTACATTCGCAGATGTGAGCTTTAAAACATGCACTGCTTTGGCTTTGTTCAGCGGGGGCAGGTGGTATTTTCTTCAGGTGTGTGTGTGTGTGTGTGTTTGTGTGTGTGTGTGTCTCTGCGTCTCTCTGCCCCTGTGACAGGCAGCCTCTGTATATTCATGAGTGTTGACATGCAGTCTGAAGCTCTCTGGCTGACTGCTCGCAGTGTCCCCTCTTGCACAGCTGTGCTCTAACCCTCTAACCCTCTAACTCTAACTCTTAAATCTCCCCTTTTATTTACTCAAACATATGCAGTGCCGAGGCTT